>NW_010391169.1:0-22069 GCF_000710305.1 Buceros rhinoceros silvestris | reverse complement strand
TTTGCCGTCAGCCCCAACTAGCGACAGACCAGCGGAGCTGCAGCGGGGCGGCCGAGGCACCGCCGCCGGCAGCCGGCCGAGCCGTTCGTGGAGACGAAAAGGTTTGCCTTGCCCCCCTGAGCTGGGCTTCTTGCAGCGTCCTTAAAACATCTGCGACAGCGCGCTGACATGGCGACGAACACGAGTATCTTGTCCCCCAGCTTTTTGAAAAGTGCTTCAGGGTGAGGGGCAGGTTCACACTCTGCCAGGATGGCTTTGCTGAGGAAAAGCCCTCCTCTGGCATGAGGAGAACGTTGCTGGCAGGAAACTCTTTAGTGGAGTGGTGGACGTGGCGATATAAACAGGTGAAGAAAATCTGACACTGCTTGTGCAAAAAGTAGAGCTCTTAAGCAATCTGCTCGGAAACATAAAGGGACACCTGCATGACAACATATGGAGCGCTGGATTTTGTTAGATAACAGCTTTTTTCTTTTTGTCTGCAATGATCCGTCCAGCTCCCCAGTTTGCTACATCTCACACATAAATGTCAGTGTTTAAAATCCACAGGTACCCATTCAGATGAATGATGACCTAAAACATAAAGCTGAGATAGACAGGCTAAAACAGAGTGGAAAAATGAGAATAGATGGGAACTATTGTTGTGCTCCTCAAAGGGTTGCTGTATAGCCTGTACATGCACCCGTGACTGCACTCCATGGACATGGTCAAAGAGAGAAACGCATGCTCAGAGAACTTTGATATTTGCTACACTAGTGAAATCACACGAGAAAGAAAGTTCTTCCAGTTCCTTGGGGCCGGATTGTTTTTTTTTTCTCTCTGTCTAAGCAGATGCATCTTCTCAGATTCACTCTGCTTTTACAGTACGACTACGTACACTATGCACGTAGTACGTACTAGTACACTACATCTTCTCAGATTCACTCTGCTTTTACAGTACAACTACGTACACTACGCACGTAGTACGTACTAGTACACTAAGACTAACTGAATATTTGGATAAAGAGTGGGGAATCTTATTTCTAGCTTATGAAGCATGGTGATTAGCCATTGCTAAATTCGTCCCAATCCTGGATTAAGTTATGCTCTTGTTGTCTCCTACCTACAAATTTTGATATTTAAGGCTACAAAGACATATATTCATATATATATTATACATGAAGAGAGACAGAAAAAGAAAAACGTGAGAAGATGTACGTTTAACTGGTAGGAGCTTATGTTTTAAGCTCAATGGTTTGCAGAATGCTGTTGATAATAAAGCTGCAGCTCTGGAGCATAATGGAGGCTGGTAAATCTGCAGCATAATTTTTCAAGCTGGTTAAACGATGCAGTTGCACTCAAAACAGTTGTTAAACCAACTTCTGATCCCTAGGGACTGAGCACACTGACTATTGCTCGCGCAGCCAGGAAAATCCAGTTCTCGGCAATGACCACTTATTCCTGGTAATGATTAAATAGGGTCCACAAGATCATTTGAAAAGTGGCTTGTTTAAATACCATTTATTTGAAGGCCGTTAAGTCTCTGGAGTTCAAGGGTAGCAAGGGAGATAATGTCAAGGCAAGGATATCACATCTCTGTTTTATGACAGCAGCTGCGCCATAGATCATACATTGCACATGATTTAGGTGTGGAGAAAAGCTATTCCATTAATCCATCTTATCCTTCACCTTCTCTCCAGACGGTTCATACGAAGAAGGGAGGATGGGAGGATAAGGAGCTTGGGACATTAGCCATAAGCAGTCTCTTCATCAGAAGCTACAGTCACTGCACCACTAGATCTTTTCTGCGGAGTGCACTTTCCTGACACAGTGCCATTATGTGACGCGCCCTTGATTCACCATCTCCTAGAACACAATTTTGTGTATATTTGTTTAAACCAATTGCCTGCTGTCTGGCGATACTCGGATGCCTTTTCAAGGCTCACTCCAGAGGTGCTGCTCTGTCGCGGTTTGAACCCAGGACATGCTCTCAGAGGTACCACAACTTGTATGGCTAGTAAAAAGCAGAATGGGTGGAAGCCCGGCTCCACAGAAGTGGGTGGCAGAGCTCCAGCTGTGTATGAATCGAAGCCAGGATCTTTTTCCCATGATGTTCCCATAAAGTAAAATTACAAAACCCACCCTATATGTGAAAGTAGGACACAGCAGAACTCTCCATGATCATAAATTTGCACCATATCCTGCCATTCACACGCAGGCACCAGTGCCTTTGAATTCACTGAGTCAATGGGAGACTTGCCTGACAAAGAATTACAAGATTACATCCTCAAATTGTTGAAGTTCCATGAGCGTGAGTGAACAGAATTTCCTTTGAAATGAAGACAAAAACTCCTGTAAGGTTAAAAAGTGAATCTGAATTTTGTATTTTTCTGAGTCTGTAGTTCTTGCCTTGGGTCCCATTTTCAGAAACACAGGCTTGGATGTGACCCAGAACACTTTCAGCACCTCATCATTACTAACTCAGTGTTTCTGCGTGAATGTGAATTTTCCAGTCCTCACTGACTAGACAGGCAGACAAAGCTAGATCAGTCAAGGCATGTTTGACACATCTACTACAGCAAAAGAAGAAGAGTGGAGGAGCTTTAAAATTTGGCATCAAAGCACAAAGTAGTTAAAGAATTAATCAAATAATTAAATTAAATTGAATTAAATTAAATGCATTAAATTAAATTAATGCCTTCACTCTACCAGGGCAGTATCAGAGAATTGATTAAAGTGATGCCTGATAAGAAGTCTACAGGAACAGACAGTGAAAATAAGGTGTTTAAGAGCAGTGGGGTTTACTGTAACACAGCATTTGAGTTTACCAGGAGCCATGTGAACTAAAACAGCTGCTATGTAGGAGAAAGCTACTCATCCAAATAGATGGTTTACCGAGGGTTTCCTTAGCTTGCCAGGATTTTACTGTGTTTATAGTTTCTCTGTAGTGGCCATTAAATTTCTGACCAGAGCATCGTACAGAGTAAACTTCAACCCACACAAAGAAATATTCGCCACCAGCTACCTACTTCTGACATGCTAACTCAGACACGCGTAAATCAGCATCTGCTTCTCTTTCACCTCCATGTCTTGTCCAGACCTTGAGCTTGGTGGACCAGGGCACAAAGTGGTTTGACAATTGAGGCAATTGCACAGTGAACCTGGCAGTTTAGTGGGATTATGGCCTGAAACTCTCCCAGTTCTCACCAGTCTGCCGCAACCACCAGTCTTTACAGGCTGCCTTTGCTATGAAGTGTGTGGAACTGAGCGGGAGCGGGAGCAGCAGCGAGTGAAAAACCCAACAGCTCCCTTTCAATATTTACTCTCCTTTTTGCAACTCTTGCCATTTAGGCTTCCACTTGCTTAAAGGTGCCTTTTGCTGAGAAGAAAGCAGTGCCTTATGTGTTCACATGGAAAAATCCTCTGTGCTTGTTATGTTCCAGCTCTGGCAAGGACGTGCTTTCTGTCAGGGGAACAACCGCTGTCCCAGCCCAATCCTTGCACCCTGTGCAGGCAGCCACAGCCTGTGAGTACATGTGAACACACACTGCCTGGATTCAGACGGTGAACTTTGGCGACTGCTGTTTAACTCTTCCAGGTGTGTTTTTTGTAGCGCAGGCTTGTCGCTAGCTGCCAGCGAGCAGCCCTGCTTCTGGAGGAAGCCACTGAGCTCCCTTCCTGCCCCAGGCCACCATTCACGCCCTGGGGTTGCCCCTTTCCTTCTGTTGGCACAAGCTGATTTGCAGGGGATCTGGTTCGGGGAGCTGGATCACGCCGTAGTTGATCTGGCCCACTCAAGAGCTTTTTTATTTCATATTTTCCAGCCAGCTGAGCTCTCTACTCTGGTGCCACAAGAGCCTCCAGGGATCAGGGAGTATGGGGAATCATTGCAAATTTGTCTCAAAAGGCATGGAGGAGAGTCTCTTTGTGCCAGTCCCAAGAAATCCACGTGACACAGATTCACCCCTTGTGAAGCATCAGAGAATTCATGTGGGAGACAGCAATGGTGAATGAATGCTCCTCTTGCATGTAAAGCTTCAAACAAAACTCTCACCTCATTAGACATCAGAGAACCCAACCACAAGACGCTATTCCTCGCAGACCAGGCTCCATTGGCTCTCCTGCTCACAGACCTGCTCATTTCTTTTTAGCCTTTGATAAGACCTGGAGGTTCACTGCAGTCTAACCTCAATGGAGCGGATGGGTGAAAAGGAACCAGGCGAACAGAGTGTTTTCTGCTCTTGCATTACGAAGCGCAGTGATTCCTGCAGATACATCAGGGCTGGTATCCCTACCTGTCAGCTAGTTCAGGGAAGATCCTGATAGCACCTCCCACCTTTCTTTTTACCTGTTTCTAATCCATCTCTGTCACATTTGCAGTGCTGGTTCTCTTCCTTCGTTTTGAAAACGAGATCTTTATGAAAGGAAATTTCATGAAAGAAATAAACCAGGTCAATCATGACGATCAATGTTATGAAAATGCAAGGTTACCCTGAGGTCTGGTGTTTGATCAAATCTTGTGAAAATGACTGTGTTTTTTCACCAGCTCTTGTGAAAGACAATTCCACAGGGGATTGTGGATCTTACTGTAAAGTGATTTTCCTGTTTATTTCCTTTTCTTTTTTTTTTTTTGACATATATATCTGCACTTCCTGATCTTCTCAATTATTAGAAATGGTCCTCCTTTAAAAAATACTTTTGACACCTCTGTTCTAAATCTTCTCTGTTAAACGAATCCTTTCAGACTACATAACATTTTTCATGTAGTTTAATCCAATTGCAGTATGTATTTTTGGTTAGCATAGAAAGGAACTATTTCAATGGCATCCGTCTGTGCCCTACAGCCAAATATTGTGCTGGTCCTTTCTTGTGTTCCTATTCTTGCAAAACCGTGCTTAACATTTTGTCCATACGAGCTGGCCAAAAATTGTAGCAATGCTTCATGGTAATTTGGGGGAAGACATTGTGATTAATTTCTGAGCTTTTGATCATCCCAGATGGAATTTTAGAAAAGTCCTGGTTTTGGATTTTCTTTCTGTCATCTCCTCTCCTTTTTATCTCATGGGTTTTTTTCCAGAGAGCTGAAAAAGAAGAAAAGCTAAAAAGGGAAGAATACTTGTTGAATTACTTGTAGTGTTGTTGCCCTTTCCTACCTCAGAGGGACTCGGTCCAGAAGCTACACTAGAGTCTTCTTTTTTCCCACAGATGTAGCTACTAAACCAAAACAATTTCACCTCTTCAGCCTCTTTAAAACTAATTTATTATCCTCCATGCTCACTAAGAAAACCTTTCACAAGCCCAGACTATTTTTATCCCTAGTTACTAGAATCATCTCCTCTTGGATCAGCCTGACATTCACCTTGGCCTGTTTCAAATTACCCGAAGTGTATCCACAGGACACATTAAAAAGTAAATGGGAATTGAAAAGCTTATTTGTAAGTATAACAAGTCTACTTGATACTACCTAAAATGACTGGTTCCTGTTCAAATTGGCAAGGGAGATGACAGATACGTTATCAGGGTGGTAAAAAGCTGATGGAGAAGTAGGCAAAACCAATGCTGGCCTGCCTCATGAAACACGCTAAGGCTGACACCGCCTTGAGACCTTCTTTAGCTGGCGAGAAATTTGTACCATTTCAATTAAGCCTCAACTATACAACAGAAATACAAAGAAGCTATTCATTTGGCATGCTGAGTTCAACACATGGATTTGGATTATGTGTCTCTAAAACACGTGTTGAGATTGACTGTTCCCATTATGATCTCCAGAACTTGGGTCTTAATCTGGCAAATGAACTTAGTTCAGCCCTGCCTTTGTTTTGACATTTGAGTTGTCAGTCACAGGCTGGGAGATTTCCAAGGAGTACCTGTAGCTCCTGTAAACTTCTCTCATGTCGTAGTTCCCTCCTGTCTGCACCTACAAGACGGGCTAGCATGGGGGCAGAAGCGGCTCTTCTGCTGGAGCTTGCACTGCCCTGAACATCTCTGACAGTAAAAGCTACTGGAGCATTTTGTGCAAAACATAGATGTCAGCCAAGGTTCCCAGCCAGGGTCTGACTTCACTGTGTAAGTACTCCTATTCCCCTTCTTTCTGGTTATTCCTCCTGACATTTCATTGACAGAGGGGGGAAAAGTAAAAAAAAAAAAGAAAAAACCAAACCACAAAATCGAAACACCTACAATCCCCAGAAGACATGCAGCAGACCACATGAGCGCTGCCTGACTCACGGTGTGTATCCACCAGTATCTTCTAGCGAAAGTCAGGGATAGGGGAAAACGCAGCCAGACCAGAGAGCTCTGGGCCAGCCGCCCTCTGCACCCTTTCCTCAGGGCTGTCTGCACCTCTGCCTCAGCAGCCCGCGGAGGACGCAGCAGCCAGACTCCACCTACACACAGCTGGCCTCCCTGGTTGCCTACATGTGCTGAGAAGGCTTCTCCCCGTTCCTCCCTCCAGGATTTTGGAGCCAGGACACAGGGCATACGAAATGAACGAGCAGGGCTCTCTTTCGTCATTGCCAAGCGGCACATCTTGACATAAGAGGAATTGCGACTCGTTCTTTCCCACCTCACCAAGTCAGGGGACGAGGTGCAGGTCAGTAATGTGACATAGCCTCTCAATCTGGAGGCAAAGCCTGTTAATATTACCTGGTATAAAACACACATGTTCTCCCAAGTGACGTGAGCTGTGAGCAATGAACTGGATTTGTGGCCTGACCCTATAGGACAGGACACTTATAAGAAATGCTTTGCAGTCCTCCAGGATTCACAGAAATACTCAGAAACGAGGAAACTGCCCTCAGCTCCTAGGACCCTCACTGGAGATCTCCATGAAGGACAGACAGGGAAATCATTCCGCCAGCTGCGCCAACAGCATTTAGTCCAGCACTGGCTCTCAGTCCTTCCTTTCAGGCCAGCCTTTAGCTCATGACTGGCAACTTAGCTAACAGACCTGGGAAAAATGCATTAGGCAATGCATCTTTGAACAGGAAAACCCAACCCTCTTCATGGTTTCCCCACGCCCTCCCTATGGTCTGTGTTGTTAGACGTGCTGTCCGGACCAGCTCAAGATCCTAGCCCATCGAAGAACTGGGTATGCAAGGAAACATGCTTTTCAGAGGGTCTGAGGCAGCTCTGGGAACATCTCAGACACGCTGCAGAACAAAATCATTTAAATTATTCCCAGGACTCTCTGAGCGACGTTTGTTGCAAATAGAAGCAGCAGTGCCTGAAGGGATGTGACTCCCAGGCTGTTCCCTGGTTCCAGGCTCTCTCTCTCCAAGACAACTTCCCAAGGCATCTCTCAGGATGTCTCTCAAGAGGCATTTATTAGAAACCAGGAAAGCACAGAAGTGTCTCTCTTCTTCTTGCCAACACAGCAGCCTGAGTGGTGTTGAGCTTAGGGGCCCTGGGATAGGGCAGTTCAGATGAAGGTGTTAGTAAGAGGTATCTGGGGAGTGTTCTGGCTGTAATTTTAAGAAATAGAAGAAGTGGGGAGAAAGGTGAGGCCAGAGACAGAGCAAAAAATAGGTCTGGACCAACTCCCTGTAAAGGTCACAGCAATTCTGGAGCCTATTTCTCAGTCATTTAGGCTCTCCCCAGCACCCTCTGAGCACCAGGTTTGTGCCGAAGCATGCTAGTCCTGGGAGTTTTCAAGAGGAACTGGGACCAGTCCCACCGTGCTGGCAGCAGGGGGCCAGCTGCCTTGTGTCTCACCTCTCTGAGATGAGCCTCACACCTGCTTCAGCTTCAGCAGGGCCTTTCCAGAAACATCAGCATCATTTTTACCTCCTCAGGACCTTCGAGCCTTGGCAAGGCTGATGCCTGCACTATGCCTAGTGCAGCAAGTGCAAGCAGTGCAAGCCGTGAGCCATGTGCAGCACCCTGCCCCACTCCCTGGAAGATGTTCTCCCGGCCAGCTCTCTGCCTCTCTGCAACAGAAGACAGGCCGCTTCACAGCCTCCTTTCTCCTAAGCGGTGGACTCTGCCTGAACAGAGCCGGCCAGGCTTGGCTGGCTTCTGGAGGATGCAGGAGGCAGGAAGGGGGAACCGCCTCCTAAGAGTATTTGGAAGGACCTTGGGAAAAAGGATTGCAAAGGTCCTGTGCTGCCTGGCAAGGAGTGATGGTGTCAGGTCGGGCTGCTCTGGCATGTATTTTTGATGGTGGGTCCCCAGGAGCTGAACCACACTTGTATGGCCGCACCATTGTCTCACCCTACTTCATGCAGTTTTGCTGCCGCTGTGGGGGTGAGCTGGAGGGAAGACAACCAGCAAGTCAGGACACCACTTGTCCTGAAATCCATGCCTCATGGCGAGTATTTTGCATCCAAAGAAAGACCACACCTATTCATGCTTTTCGTTCGCCGCCTGCCTGCTTGCACACGGTGGCTGTAGATGGTGGGTTTGCCCATTCAAAACACCAGGCTGATGGAACCAGCTTCTGCTGGCGTGGGAACAGAAGGTGAAGGAAGGTGCCTGAGTAGCCCATGCTGGTGGAGCTGCACCAATGCACAGGCATTCTGTGAGGAGTTGTCCTCATCTCTATCCTGATGTGGCCAGTCACTCACCAAACGTGGAGCGTGGCATCGGTGTGGAAGGTTGACACAGTGTCTTTGCAAACCAGGATCCAGGAGGGGAGTGGGCTCTGTAGCTCTGCAGGTCCCACTGAATGGCAGCGGGGATAAGGAAAGCCCTGTCCCTAAAACAGATTGCCTTTGAGATGCAAGTGGGGTGCAAGAAGTAAAGAGGGCCATCAGGGTCACAATGGTTTCTGGGGTGCTATCAGGGACCCTGTAACAGGACATCATGGACAAGGATCATCTGTACAGATGAAAAAAGCCAATGGCAGGCCCAATAGCATCTGAATTCACCACAAATAAACCTCCTTTCACTCGAGGGAGATGTTCTTTTCTTTTCAGCCAGAGGCTGAAAATGTATCTATAGCTAACGCCAAGTAAATACACATTAACTTCTTGCTTTTTAAAAAGATATTTCAAAATTCATGTTTGAAAGTGCCCGGGAACTTGTGCCAAGAAATTATCATGGAGACAAAAGTTACTTCACTCATTCTTTTAAATTCCAATAAGAAATGTGCCCTAAGTATAATTTATGAAGACAACAGATGAACAAGAACATAAAATGATTTGAACTTTGGCATATATCTGTTGGAGAGCTGGAATTTTTATTTCATCATGCTAGTGATGACTGGATTGGTAAAACATTTGGGAATATCCCTTCTTCTTACTTCACAGCATTACAGAATTCCTGTCTGGATTACTGGCTAATAGAATCTCTAATTGCTCTGATGACTGGTGTAAGGGTAAAGATTTGCTGGTTGAGGGAGAGAGCAGAGGCTGACAACTGACTCACCTCATGAGGTCCCTTTTCTAGACAAGTATTTATCTCATTCTCCAGTGACTAATCGCCCTCTGAGATCAGGTTCTGAAAATAGTAGATCCAAGCATAACAGTTTCTTTTTTGTGTGGATATACTGAGGTCAGAAAAGCTATGGCGCATCCACCAGAACGCCCCACTACTCCTCTTGGCGACAGCTGAGCCAGCCTGGCCTTAGACCAAAGAGAGAGCAAACGATTTCTAGCACTCTGCATGAAAAAGTAACGCTAAAGTAATGAAACAATTGGTTGATGATGCTTCATGTTGACTGTACCCTTATTTGAGTCCTTATAAAGCCTTTTGAACAGAGAGCTGAGCCCATTTTGGCGCCCGAGGGTTTTGATGGAAGTAGTAGGGTCCCGTGAGGGCCCTGAGCAAACCTGCAGCGGGAGGCAGAGGAGGCTGCGCCACACGTGACCCTGTTGAAGCGATTGTGGTCACTGCACAAGCAAGGCCAGCGGGCTCAGCATGGGTTTCCACTGCCAGTCCTGGACCGCCTAACAGCCGTATCAACCAACCATGCCCCGGCAAACCAGCCAGTGCACGCTCCTTGCTGAAAAGGGTCATGTCGTAGGCAGCCAGTGCCTCTGGGGAAGGCAGGGCGCCTGGATGCTGAACTGCCCTGAGAACAACATGGGTGGGTGACACCCACACTTTGGCATCCCAGGGCCAGACACACAGCCTTTAACCATCCCCTGACCTGTGCCTCACCTTACAGCGTGCATTTACCCAAAGAAACTTCGGTTTGATCTGCTAGGACGTACTACACCTGGCTAAACAACGGGCGTCAAAACAAATGCAACCTCTTCTGAAAGATTTGGGGAAGTTTGTTGCCAACCTGTCAAACAGAGAGTCAACGCTGGCTTATTTGTGTGTAGCTGGGTCAATGATTCCTTAGTACAGCCCCCAGGGTTATGTTGCTAACTGTTCTTTCAAAACATGGTGAACAAATGTATGCACCTAGAAATTGCCCATATGGGTCTGAACTGGGAGGTTATGGACAGCGTGAAGAAGAACAGTATGGAGAGTTACACCATCCTAAATGACATGAAATTGTACCCTTTGTCTTACGTATCCCTATTTTTAGTGATCCCTGTGACATTTACTTGCTACACTGGTGGAAAGTTGTTCAAAACCTGCTTAAAGCTCTGTTATGGAAAAGTTGGGTATGTCTAGGGACATCGATAAAATGGCCTCAGGAGGGAGAATCAATGAAGGGAAAAAATGCCTCCCATACAGAAGTAGAAGTAGTTTCTAACAAGTAGCTTTTGGTGAAGGTGTAGACGTCGCATCTAGTGCTTAGAGTCCTTCTTGCTATGCATTGCCAGTCTGAAAATCCCGGGGTGTTTAACAGTGTTATCCCTCTACAGCAGAAAAACAAGGCTGAGCCTGTGAGAGTTTGAAAAGCTCTTCCACAGGTGAATGATATAAATCACAGATTATTGGAATGCAATTGTTTTATGTGCACATACTGTGGTGGTGGCAACCCAGGAAGCCAGAGAAGACAGGAGAGGTTGTACGACAATACACCTCTTTCAAAAGTATGTGAGTAACCTTCTTTGACCTCTATATATTTGTAATGAGACAGATTTGTTAAGCACATTTTAACAACTTTGAAATATGCTGAGTATTAGGATTATCTGGTCACCAGCAAGCATGAAGGGTTCAACACGTAAAAAGAGATAGAAGGTGCCTTTATGACATGGAGATTTATCTAAAAATCAGTTATACACCAAAACCTGTATGGCTGCTGCTGACACCTTCTAAACCCACCTATTCGTTCACTTCTGTGCAGCTGAGATCCATGAAAAGTATTCCTTCCAAATCAAATAAACCCCTCTCAGCAGATTCACTCCTCAAAGACGCGCCACCCGGCTAACTTGTCTGAGCTGTTGATGAAAACGGCTGCAGATCAAACGCGTTTACTTAACCGGGCGTTGCACGGTTAAAAGAGGTGTGCTAATTACCCCCTCAGACATATGGAACTATGCTGTGTGGACACGTTTTGTTAAGTGTTTTACTTTCCAACTCAGTGAGAAGTGTCTGACCACCACAATCGGTTTATTCATTCGGAAGATTTAAGTCTTAGGCTGGTTGGCTGCTGAAAGCCTGCAACAGTTTTGTAACCTACGGCTGGGCTGGCCATTTTCATGCAAGTGATCTGATTAAGTAAGACATAATGGATGATGACACAGCCATCCTTCATTTCTTTGGAGCTCCTAGGAGGGAGGAGATCTCAGTGTCTAGGACTTCATCACTAGGAAGATACTTTGCTTTTGCAGTTTAGCAGGAATTGGACAGTGTTGGCTTGTTCGGTACCATGTCAGTGCGTGCTGGTGTAGTCTGTCTGCTTTTAGCATATAAACACAAGGCAAACAACCACAAGTCATGCTTTGGCCAGTGAATTTGGGGAACTGTCCTTCTGGCCCCTGAAGGTCTGTGGAGTGGTATTTGCAGCTCTGGAGAGGTGTCCAGTGCCACTGAGAAGCAAGACTGGCACTGTACTGCCCTGCCATCTGCAGAGGTACCTGTTCTCTTGCAGCTAGCTCGTGAGTCTGTAGTTCGACACAGCATTGTAGCATATAGTTTCACCACCTGCAAACCAGCCCCTAACCACTACTGACCTAGCTGCTCCTGTTACAACACACTCAGCTGTCCCCACTCAGCACAAGGGCAGCAGAACCAAAGTCAAGGATTTATCTAGAACAAAGGCAATAGAGGAAAGAAACCCCCCCCAAATCTATCTCAAAATAAGACAACTATCTGCAAGCTTACTGGCTTTCTAGCAACCTTCCTCATGAACATCTTCATAGGTTGTGCCTTCCCACCCAGATCATGGTCCTTTCTATAAGTTGAAAATCCGTCTCTCTCCAGCTTCACAGAGAGGTTTGTTTTTTTTTAAAGGGCATTTAGCCCACTTAATCTCCATCACTGTTTTCAAGTTTGTTTGGAGATATTCTTATCTGGGACAGTTGTATTACCTTCCTGATTGTTCATTCATCAGCCCCTGAAAAATTAGTGCAGGAGAGGCAAACAGCAAACACTAGACAACATAAATTATTTGATCCATCTCCAAAACAGGATTTTGCAGTAGTGTCCTTGAAAGCACAGGGCTGTACTATCCATAGGCACACATCTCCATGTCCTGGTGTGGCTGTGGCTCCACGTGGCACTCATTTCATTAACACTCTATATAGCATCTCACTTTTACTTAAACCAATGCAGCTTCCACGTGTTATCAAGCCCAAGCAGCAGCCATTTATGAAGGTGGTTGGAAATCACCGAAGTTCACACACTGCATATATAATTCCTTTGGCCTTTTTTAGACGTGTACCTCCAAACGAGATGAATTGAACCCCAGATGTGCCCAATGTCTTCACTGCTTCTAAAAAGAGCCTTGAGAACTAACTCGGATATAGATGCCTACATGGTAGACATCTAACTCCCACCCAGTATAGCAATGCAACGGATTCCTCCACGGCTTCTTTCTGAGCTGGCCAGACGTACACCAGGTCCGTTCTGAAAGTCATGTAGCTGTGCTGTCATGGCAGCAAGTCCAGGCTAATAAACCGTGTTCTAATACACCAGATTGCTGGAGGAGTATGTGGCAATAATAAAGTGGTGGCCTCTCCTCTGGAAGGGAGTGAGATAGGTAGGGTACGGTCTGCCCTAATGATAAGCAGAGTGAAACCGCACTTGTTCGTGTACATTTTCTGCATTGATTAGACTTCATAAAAGCTTGTGATTGGCACTGGAGCTGTTCTGGATTCAGTACTTTGATTTAAGTGTCTGAATCAAGTGCCTTCTCCAATGTGCTCATTAGATAAATTCTACTGTACCACATTAGTGCAGGGCAAGTCAAGAAGCTCACGCCTTGCCAACTAAAATGTTATCCAGGCTACAACCTAATAACTTTTAAAAGTCTCGCCAGTTGTGCTGTGAAAAATCCACCTGAAGCACCTAGTCATGCCAAAAGAACTCTCATGTATATATAATTATATCAGCAAAAACATTCTTCAGCTAGTGTAGTTTATTTACCTCAATACAAATTACAGTTACTTATAGCTTTATTTAATATGCATCCCTGCGTACGCGGGCACTGTTTTACACAGCGCACATGTACCAGCTGCTGCGGCATAGGTAGACATACAGCAGACGATCATTAGTGAACACGAGGACTCTGCTGGACGAAGATTTGGGGGTATGCTTCTAGTGATACTTGAGATGTGCATTGTGCCTATGAGACAATCGCGTGCTTTCACCGTTTGTTCTTCACAGGGTATAGGTGTAGTGTTCCCATGGCAGGTTTTCAACTTGTTGGGGGCTTTTTATACAAACTATTTTAGTACAATTTCCCTGAATAAAGGGATGTAAGCTATTCATAGCTTTTCTACTAAACTTAGAATGAAAATGAAGTATGCTTTGAGACTCAGCATACAACAATCTAAGTGTTTGAGTTTATTGGTTTGCCCAAGGCAAGGCAAGGGGCTGATCCAAAGCCTATTTGAAGACAGTGGGAGTCTCTCCATGGGCTTTAGTAGATTTTGGATCCAGCTCGGAGGGCTACAGAGAAAAAAAAAAAAAAGAGAATGTTGTCACAATTTAGCCAAATAAATGAATGCATCTGTCACTTATCATGATTTGAAACTAATTGCATGGAAAATTAGATTTATGCCCCTAGAGATCAGGAATCTGGATTCAAGCACTTACTTGTAGTTTGAAATAATTCATTTTCAGTTTGTTAGCTCATTTTCAAGAAATAGTCTCCACCACTTCCTGTAAAAAGAATAGTTTCATCCTATAAAAGCCAAACCCAGAACTGATATTCATGGGATTCCAGAAAAGAAATTCAATTCTAGCTTTGTTATTGTGATAGCTGCAAGCTTGTTCTTGCATGTGAGAAGAGAGAGGGTGAGAGCTGAGTAAACAGTAAACACGGATGGGTTTGTGCTGCTTTTGCGTGCAGGGGCACAGGGGAAAGTACCTCCTCTTACGTCTCAGACCCCAGTGCCCCAGCTCTGCTCGCTCTTACATTCTTTGAATGATTACTAGTCAATTAACTACATTTTGACCCAGCTTGGAAGAGATTTTTGAAGAAAATAAAGGGATTGCACATGCCTTTCTTAGGCAGCCTTAAGAAATGGTTTATAAAAAGCAACAGAATGAAAACTAGGGACTCCTTTGGATCTTGTTTACTTGATCAAGCACACAAAGCACTATGTGGTTGGTTGGGACAGATTTTCAACTTGGGCCAAGCAGATTTGCCAACTAGTCTATTCACTACCCTAAAAAATTACTCCACTGAAGCAGCTGACAAGACTCATCCTGCCGTTTCCCTGTGCTCGCTATCAAAGAAGGTGAGCTGGAAAGCCCTGTGCATGAGGTGCTTGTGGGGGATCCAGGGTGTCCTCCTAACAAACCGTGTTACAACAGGCTTTCTGGTACACGGCCACATTCCAGTGTTTCCCTTATGAAAGGGAGACGTGCAGCTGCACATCCTCCTGCACACCAGCCCAGGAGCTGCAGCAAGCTGATCGTCAGCGCCCTAAACAAGGGATGGGTGAAGTTGCTTTGTCTAATTTCCAACCCACCTGAATGTTACGGGTTTTAAAGTTCATCAGCCTTGAATAGTTATTTGGTTTGGTTTGCATTCCTCTGAGGTGAGGCTGCAAGGGTGGGGTGCAGTAGAGAGAGGTCCTTGATGAAAAATGGGGCAGAGGAGACAAACAAAAACAGAGGCACAATGAAAACAGGAGCAGAGAGGAGGAAGGAAAGCAGTTTTAAAAAAGAAGCATGGCCTGTTAGGTATCCTCTGTAGGGAGCTGATACGTGCTTCAAAGTCAAATGCAACTGTGTTTACTTTTATAAGATGCAGGGGCTAGGGCCAGTTAGGGGGTGAGAGAGGGCAAGAAAAGAGAGAGAAGAATTAGATTTTGTAGAAATGTGAAATAACGGGCTTTCCTCACTTCAACAGATTATTTTTTAGTGTATGTAAACAAATTAGAGATGGGATAAGGGAAAATGAAAACATTAAAAGCAGCAAGAGTAGTGATTAATTGAGATGGGGATTTGGTTCTTGGGATGGGATTTAATTAGGAGGAGATTAGTTACATGGAAAGACAAGGAAGGAAGAGGAATCATGGGAGAAACTCCAGTGGCAAGGCAAAGAAGAGTGAAGAGAGAGGAGAGGTAAAACTAGTAAGGATACTGGCTGGAAGAAACTGTGGTGAATTGCCCACCAGTTGTTAGAGGGTCCCCACTTCTGCAAATTCTGCTCTCATGTAGAAGTGTTGTCAGCTTGGGGGCATCATAAGGACTCTTCCATGGAAGATATTTCCTCTAAATCCCCATCCTCAGGAGGAACAAAAGCTTATGCTTAACTAGGTGAACAAACACGGTCAACCTGTGCTTGCAGAAATGTGTTTTCAGACTCTAGAAAACAAAGGTTCTAATTCAGCCTCTTGAACACACCTTGAACAGTATCTCTCAGTGGCTTTTGTTTCCCCTCTACCATGACCTGGATTCTCCAGGGAGCACCCTCTGGAGAACAGTGAAGTGGCTTACTGCCATTCCCAGGGGACCTCTCGGAGCCCCCACCGGAGGAGGGCAGTCCTCTGCCAGTCCTCTGCCGTCTTCCCCTTTGACTTTCCTGCTAGGGAAGCCCAGTGTGGTGGGAGTGAAGGAACATAGCTGCAGAACCCACTGGGTCACCCTCCACCCTCTCCTGCAGCCCGGCAGGGTCTCCACCTGTCCTGCCTCCCTTTCCCAAGCTGCCCCCAGGGCCGGTGCAGTTCTGCACATCCTTGTTGCAGCCTGTATGTGGAGAGTACATGGAGTTCCCAGTGATTAAAGAAGGGCCTGGAGGTGGTGTGTGTGCCGTGGGACACGTGCATCGTGCTAGATCACTTTTCAATAGAAGGAGTGCCATTAGCAGCTGAACGGGTGGCGGGAGGTAACGAAACATTGGAAGAGCATACACTTTTTTTTTTTGGCAGGCTCCAAGCAGAGCTCTTACATCACCGACAGCATTTGCCTTCGCTGAGAAGGGTGGGTCAGGCACCTTGCTGGTCTCCGCAGCCTCACCCGCAGCTTGCACTTTTCCTCGGCATATGACTGCCCTGGCTGACATGGAGCTGTCGGCACCTTCCTTCCCTCTGCAGGAGAGGCAGGCTACACTCTGTGCCACCCTTAACAGCTCGTCTGGGGCTTTCTGTTAGGCTGCTGAAGAGAAATGACAGCAACGTGGGTGCAGTAACAGAACAAAAGTTAATGGGATAATGCCCTACTTTCATTATCTCCACCTGCCTTCTGTACTCACTTACCTTCAGAGATAATCCCTAGCATTTAATTTAATGAGCTTTTGTGCAGGCTTGCTAGCAGAACACTTTTGATTGTATTTATAAAGCAGAAAAGCACACTTATCAGGCAGGATTTTTCAGTCTCTTGTAGCTTCAGCAAAAATGTTTGCAGCAAAAAAGAATAACTGTGAGGTAAGTTTATGATGACATGCTTGTTCTCTGGATTCAAAAAAAACCACCACTCTCACCTCATGTGATAAAAACTGACAGACGTAGGATCTACACACTATGCCTACTGCAAATTCTCCAGGGCAGAGGTTTGGAAGCACTTCATTATGGTTTATTTAACCTTTTTAATGAAAGTTTTTAAATTACCTTCACTTACTAGAAACTTTTTGCGAGGGCAGGAAAAAATATCACTGCAGAGAAACTCTCCCTTTTCTTTGTCCTGCTTGATTAATGGATATTTGCGTATGTTGAGCTCTTGGCACTTCCCATTGCTGACATTTCTGTGCTTCCAACAAAGGAAGAACACATTTTTTTTAAAATCTCTAACCTTTAATTAGAAATCAGAGTGCCTGGCTCGTATCTGTCATTAAAAATGAAACAATGATTATTGAGCATCTCTATTGTCTGAGAGATAAATTAATTAACTAGTGGTAAGGCAGATGGACTCTCTCCTTGTTATTGTTACAGGAGCCTGAAACCTGGCATCGCTGTTCAGGCGTACCTACACTCAGTGTGAGACAGTGCCTGCTCAAACCCCAGACAGCTGAAATGTGTCATTCAAAGCACGAGGAGAAAGGAGGCAATGCTTGTCACAGGCTGGAAGTGGAGCCATCCAAGGATGAAGCGTACATCTCGCTCAGCTCAAAACACAGAACTCGTCCTCCGAGTTCCCGGTCAGTGCATTTGGCTTAAGTTTACATCTCTTTTATTCCCCACCTGTTAATATAACTTTAATGATTTGGGGGTATGGCAGCAGAAATTCTATCAAACACTTTGACATCCTAAAATCAGACCTGAGAAATCATGAAGGTTAGCTGCTGATGTTTTCTGCAGCCCTTGATTCCTCCTGGAGTTATTTTTTGACTGAAGGTACTGCCTCAGCCTACCCAGGGAGGTGAAAGTACTCTCTGCTCAGCTCCTCAAACGAGCAGATGATGTTGCTGACTGCTGCCCTCTCTGCCTGCTTCCTATTTTTCACAGCAATCACTAAGGATCACTCCTAACCTATCAGGATGTGTGTGTGGTGTTGTTCCAGGCAAGTAAACAACACGGGACGGTTTGGGAATACCAGACTGGGAAGGGTCTAGAAGCACCATCATGGGCTGTCTCCTTCATTGTGTTAGCAACTGAACCACCCAGTGCTTGTTTCCTCCAAACAGCAGCCCTGCAATTGTTTCCTCCTGTCTAGTTCATTTTTAGAACTGTTTTAATTTCGCCTATTGTTGACCCTGCTAGTTTAGTCTATTAAGCTTTACATACACATGGAAAAAAATAACAGCACCTAACTTCCTGCCTTCCATTAGCTTCAAGAGTAACTCTCAGGGCAACACACACAAGGAACTGGGAAAGACTTATTTTAAGCTGTGATGCTACCGCAGTGGCAGTTTGGAAGGTTAAGCTGGGCAGGATTTAAGGTACAAAAGGGCAGCTCATCCCGTGTGTTGCTCACTCATGTCATGCTCTCTGCAGGACAATGGGTCTGGGCTCACTAGCTGCAGTTTCAGATGCTGTCCAAGGACTGGCTTGTTGCAGCATTATATTACAGGTGTATTAGTTTGCTCTGGTTTTATTTCACACTTCCTTTTCTCCTCAGACAAAAAATCCAGGCTCTTGGTGAAATTCTTGGGAGAGGCTTCCTGTTTCAAGAATTTATAACATTTAGTATTTTGATCTCAGCTCTCATAATTTCCCTTACTATGTGTTCTTATCTCTATGTTTAGTGTAGTTAGCGTCTCCACTCCAAGACATTCCAAAAGCATTTAATGTGATTTCCCAACAATCTTCATATTAGTCTGTTAATGTTTTAACAGAGTCCTGGATTAATGTTGCTTTTTTTTTTCACAGCTGGCCTGTGCTGGAAAGAAGAGTTCATCTTTTTTCCAGGCAGCTAATGAGGTAGCTGCTTTATGTGGAAGGACAGCAATTTCCTTCTTGACTGCTATAGGCTTTGGACTGGGTCTGGTTACCAGAGATGCGAGAGTCTCTCACTAGAGCTCTGTGGCCATTTGCATCCATACCTGGGCTCATCCATACCTGGGCTCATCCATACCTGGGCTCATCCATACCCAAATGCTCTCATAGGTGACGTCCTAGCAACCTTCAGCGCCTGATGGCATGTGGTGTCCATGACAGTACAAGAATATACCGAAGCATCTGGCTCACACCAATGCTACACGTCTGTTGCTTAAGCAGAACAGTGTTAAGGCCAAGGTGCCAGAGGAATTTCAGCCTCACAATACACACCACAGGCTGGAGCACCTGGCTGCAGAGGGGGACTTCATGATGCTGGAGGAGGTACCCAGAGAGCTGAATGGAGAGATGAGCACCCAAAAATGAACTCCAGCTGACTGCTCTACTCAGCATGACAGAAATTCTGAATCAAACTATAATAAACACTGAAAAAGAAAGGAGTCAGGAATATTTTTTTCTTGCTTGGATTTGGCACCTTTATGAAACTGGGTTTCAGCCTCAAATGTTTTTCGGTGCTCAGAGAAGCAATGTTATGCCCTGTGTTTCCTTAAGCTTGGATGACGGATGTACTCGTGCTCACCCTGTGCATGGTACCATAGTTCCCTCGTCCAGGAAGCAGGAAATCCAGCTTATGTCCTCAGACTCAGAGGGCTTGACTTCAGAATTCCAGCAACCCAGAAGAGCCCTGTCACCACCAGATCAGTTCTTCTGAGAGGGATAACCCTCCACCCTTCCTGCTGGAGATGAGTCAGGGTGAGCTGCAACAGGTCAAGACGAAGGTCCAAAAGGAGACTAAATACCAACACACCTGATGCTCTCCTGAGGAGGGCATGCAGCAGAGGAGACGGGTTATCCCTACCTGCCAAAGAGCCTTGGCTAGAGGGTCCTGCCATGGAGAGCCCCAGCAGCAGTGCTTCACTGTGGACCTTACTTCTCTGTTCAGAGAACTGACTCCAAAGCTGAAGCATTTTGGTTGCCAACACTGTAGTGGGTTTTGTTTTCTTTTTCCAAGTAAAATCTGTTTTCAGTTAACTTTGCATAAAAATCCTGGAAGAAGCTGTAAATTTTAGGCATTTATTATAGTTAAATGAGCAAGCATATAATATATGGACAGAAAGAGCGGGAGATGATATATGATACATTTATATACTTGGCCCTTTTGTTGACAAAGCAATTCTATCAAGAACTGTCATGACTTGTAACTTTAATGACCTTCCCTTGTGTACAAGAAATACACATAACCCCCTGCCTTTGGTTTTCCATACATGTTTCTCTTTTTATCTTTTCATGTCCTGTTGCTTTCCCAAAACCAGAAAGCCTCCAGTTCTTTTCAACCACATTTTCCTGATTCCGGTTTAATTTCTATTTTTTTATTTAAAAAGCAACACAAAAAAGGGCCACGAATGTATAAAAATAATCAAAGGTCAAATGGAGGTGCTCCCTGTCAGCAAAGGTGAAAGTGGGGAAGAGGGACCCATGTCTGTCTTCCCTCTGACGCGCCTGCTGCTGGAAGCGTGGGTCAGTCGCGGTGAGAAGGATGCTTAGCACCATTAGCTGGAACAGAGAACAGAGAGTGTCACTGCTTTGATTAGGAAATACAGCAAGTTCATTCATGCCTGTATGGGCTAGCCAGCACTCTTTGCTTCGCTGCAGCTAGAAGCTGTACAGTATTTTCAAAACACAGTCCCAAAAATATCCCTGTAGAAGACAAAAGGACACCTCTTTCATCTTTGACAGTGGTATTGTTGCCAAGCTCCTATTCAAGAGTAACGTACGCACATTTCTGAGGACTGGAGACTTATTATTTCTATTTCAGGGTGCTGCATTAACTTATCATAAATTATTAATTATATGACAGCATTTACTTGAAGTGCAAGACAAAATCTAATAGTTCCCAAATGCATTGAGCTTTCTTGTCTTCCTTTTTTCTGGGTTTTTCTCACAAAATACTTGTAAATACTAGTATATACTTCTTCCGGTATCTATTCTTGAATGGAACATTGTACTCAAGATAGCAATGAATTCTAAGGCAAATCTAAACACAGATTTTGCTGTTATCAAGCAATATTCTGGCAATAATAGCAGAACATCCTAACAATGAAATAAAAATCTGGAAGCTTTCAAGTATTTTGAAACTGTGAGGCCTCATAATAAAACAGGGACGTATGGTTTCTCTGCTCACCAGGCATGCTTTTACCTTCATTGTAACTACCCAGCTCTTAAGAAAATGAGGCTTCTTGAGCTCTCCATAAAGACAATTGATAATAGTCAGATATTGCAGCTGCTTGAAAAATTGCAAGCATTAGCTGAACTGCAACTCTCCAAGCACTCCTGAGACACCTATTGTCCCGAACAATGTGAGTGATGTATCACGTAGAGCAGAATGTTTGCTAACATTCCCGTTTGCAGAGAGCGAGGGGAAACCTAATCCTAAAAGGATCCTGAGATCACTGGTTGCCAGACTTCTTACTTTTCAAGGAAGGGAGAGCTACTGGGTGTTAACTGCTGATGCCTGCATGCTGCTGCTTAGAGAGTAACACGTGAGAGAAAAGCCATTTGTCAGGACTCTGGTTGCACGTTAGCGTGTCCTTGAAGTGAAGACGTGTCAGCTTCTCTCTGCTCTCTGTGCCAGTTGGTAAGCCTACAATCCTGTTTACCCATCTGCACGTGCCTCAGGATGTTACAAATCCCATGCCATGATATCATAGTGCTGTGTCACTTGAACACCTTTCAGAGCGTTGTATGACACAGTGAAGTGAAGCAGAAAGACTGATGTGACATTTCTCAATAGGAAGTGTTTATCTCTGTTCCATCAGCATTTAATTGACTCGCAAACCACTCAGGACTCTGCAAACACTAAGCAGACACTAACACTTTACACCAAGTGTCTTTAAGTACACTTGTCCATAGCATAAATGTTCAATAAATAACACATTTTAGATACACCGTGAGTATTAACAACGACATTTACCTTTGGGTTCCCCTGTCTCTATAACTGTAGGAAATTTATGCTTAGCATGCTAGAAATATTTACAGTGTTTCACAGTGAAATCGTTACTTGTCTCTATTATTTTGCCTTACTTTATTCCAGTCTGTTCTTTTGAGTCTTACAGCTCAGTCCTCAGCGGTAACTGTCAATGTATTAAGTAGCACAGTTAGTGTCTATCACATGCTGTTTATTTTCTCGTCTTCTCCCCACGAGGAAA
>NW_010391168.1:49012-75406 GCF_000710305.1 Buceros rhinoceros silvestris | reverse complement strand
TTATATGTATATTTTTTATATATTCTTTTATAAATACTTAGAGCTAAGTGCAGAAAGAACACCTGAGAAAGAATGTTTTAATGAAAAACGGAAATATCAAGGAATAATTGACGAATGAAACTTAATTAAGAACTTCCAGATCATTATCAACAGTCCTCCATTTAGCTTCTGGTAAAATATTTTGTCAGCATATGAAATGTCATTCAAATGACACATATGAAAAGAAAAAAACACATGGTTTTTACATTGCTTTTTACCACAAATAAAAAAAATCAAAACAAGCCAGTTACGCAGCTTGTAAATATTGGAACATTATTGTCCATGGTACTTAGTAACTAGGGCCACGTTAATGAAAAATTTCATGAATTCTGTATCCAGTTTTGAGAAGTATAATTGTGAATAAACAAGTTTTGGATAACCACCAATCTTTTACGATTATAACGCCTTTCTTCTAAGCAATCTCCCGGAACATCATCTTACAGAAAGAAGTAACAAAATCGCAAAGCCTTGGGCCCGTTTTGGCCCGACTTTTCTGACAGATCCAGGTATCGCAGGCTGATCTAGGCTGGAGCTGTGCCTTTACTCTACTAATTTGTTTTGCAAAGGGAAATGAAAAGACAGCAACATCTACCTACACTATACACTTCTATGACATTTCTGCATAAAATTTTACGTTTTACAGAACAGGATAATTTATTGGGTTTTAACCAACTCCATCAAATTATTCAGTCTTTTCACATGCATTTTCACTATCTTATTTCAGGCAGAAAACAGTAAGTGACAAAAGCTTTTTTTCCTGTAGACAGTGTTGATGATTAAAAAAAAATTAAAAATTGTAATTCCTATGCACATTCATACTAGATCATGCTTGTTATTTACCTACAGCCATAAGAAATATCCTTTGACCCCATTTCTCTAGTCACATACATGTTTTTCTGCAAATCACACAATGCACTGACAGATTAGAAAGATATTCTTTAGGCAATGAAAATCAGTCGTGATATTAAAATAATGCAAGTAAAAACTCAACAGTGTCCATAGTTCAGGAAAAGCATAATTTTGCGTGGCTCAGGAACAACCACCACTATTGCTGAACTGTGAGGTTCCAGGTATTGCGGTATCTGCTGGAGAGGCTGAGGCTGGTGGCCCCTACTCCCAGCACTGGAGAACACAGTTAATTTAACAAACTGCCAGTATTTTTATCGAGCTGTCAAAAGATGTTTCTGAAGACCAGAGGATCCCTCCTCACACCTAATGCAGAAGGACAAGTACAAACAAAATAACTGAGCTTCTGCAAAAACACCATTATTTTACAATGTTGTGTTAGAAAATATTAATTCAATGGTTCACAACAGCCTTATTCCAGTAATTCTACCAGTTTTTAGCTATTACGCAGGAGCTTGCTTGCTTCTTCAGATACTGAAGAGGCTTAGAAACCCTCGTTCCTGCCTGTAGAGCTTCATAGAAAGTAACGGTGAGTCAGAAATCATTGTTTTCAGTCACAGCCCATAGCGCAAATTTTCCTAAGTTCACTTGTCACCTATTACAGAAAAAGGCAATGCCTTTCTAATTTCTGGTATCTTTGGAGTTCATTGTGAGACAAGGAAGTTTATATAAGCTAGCTCTAAGTATTTTCATACACTGATACTAATATTTTCTTATACTTCTAGAAGTGAGTGCAAAGGAGAAACCAAGTACTAAGCAAACTTCTGCCCCATCGATAACATTATCACTGGAAGATAAAAATTTGTGAAATCGTTATTTTTCACAGGAACGTGCTAATTAAAAAAAGTATCTGAAAAGATTTCTCTGAAAACAGGTATTATTTAACATGGAAAGGTTTCCTTCGAAAATCTGAAAAGTTTCAAGGAACATGAAAAAAACTTCAAAAGTTTCAAACAACTTGCAAGACTTTCTCAAAGACTTGTGTCTACTATTTGAGCATGCACGTCTAAAACCTTAGCTTCAATGTTCAATATAACAGGTAAATAGAAACATAAATAAAATGGTGACATTACAATTACTCCTGTAATTTGTCATATATAGAATCTGCATCTCAGCCACAGTACTGGGGCTACTAAATCTTGGACGGAAAACATGACCAGCTGTGGGACATAGTAGGAAGGAACTATTTATCGACTGAATCTTGAATTGTAATTCAAGAATTCATCTAACAGACCTGTGATAAAAATGACTGGTCCACACGGTAAAAAACAACAGGAAATTCTACTACAAATTAAACATTAATGCACGTCATTCAAATAAAAATCTTTAATTCCATTTCAAATCATAGCTGCAATTGGAGAACCTATCAGAATTCCTTTATTTATAAATACAGAAATTTAGTTACTGTAATTGAATTTCTTTCATAATAATGGCATTGTAGAAAACACAAGCATTTTATACAGTGACCATAAAAGACAAAAAGAAGAATACAGAGTAATAAAAGGACAAGTAAAATAAATTACTAATATTACTGATGTTTTAAAGTATCCCAAAGAGCATGAGGGCAGGCTAACATCCATCAGGATCTACAGTTTCAATTTTTTGAGTAGTGGATTGTGATTTTAGATTTTGATCCTAGTTTCAAAGATGACAGGTCCAGGTTATTAGAGGAATGAGGATGCAAGTGACCGATGGGGGTGTTTTAAAGGCATTCAACTGAGCAGCAACGCCAGCGTGCTACCCTGCGTGAGCCGTTTTGAGAGTTTATTTTAGTAACAGACTGACACTAAAAGTAAAAAGATAGACTATTACTCTAGTGTCAGATGAGTCAGAACCTTTCTTTTTTTTTTTTGTCTCATACAGAAAACACATACAGAGCGATTTTTAAAAACACTTCTTCGCCTCCCTCATGTAAATTTATCAAGTGTGAGAACTTCAACAACAGTTCGGATTCACTTCACGATTCAGATTCTTCTGGTGCAATTCAACGTGGCTTGGCCAGATCTGCACGGAAGTATTTAACAGGCAAGACGGTGCTCGAGAGGCGGGGTGCAGTTTTTGCTTAAAGCAAGTTTACAGAGCAGAGGGTTATTCTGAGTCCAAGAGAGGCAGTTGGTAGTCAGGGGGAAAACATTAACAAATTAGAGCCGCTCCTAGATTAGCATAAGAGATACTATTAATTTATACTTACTACAGCAATAAAATTCACTTTTGACTAATGCTGAACATTTTTTCTTGCAAAAACAAAAAGTTTAAAACAGTTTTTGTTTGACCAAGAAACTATTCACGCAGACTACAGAGGTTTTGCTTCCTGTGAGACATCCTTCCGATTCAACTGAACTAAGTTTGGTTTTCTTTTCTCAAAAATAAATAAATCAGCATTTCAAAATACAAATACATTCACAGTACTCAAAAAACGTCTTTTGACTTTTTTAAATTCTGGGGAAGAGGAGTTGAGGGGAGAATGTAGCCAGAGGTACGAGAATGTAGGGCAGGGTAATTGAAGACATCTTGTACAATAGCAGCTATTTAAAACCAATCCCTTTGTCCCTGCACTCACCTAAACCACCTGTAAAGTACCTTCCTCTACAACTGGATGTTCAGAGTCCAGCTCAAAACAGCCAATAAAAGTTATTAGACTTTTTAAATATATAGAAGTTGCTAGAAGTCTCAGAAGCCCATACCCCTTCACCAAGACCTATATACAACACAGGAACAAAGTGTCAAGAACAGCCACGTAAATATATTTCCAACCTGTATGCAGTCAGCAAGAATTGTGTTTGTTTAATTTTCCTGAATACATCAAAACCCAATCCCTATGCATAAGATTAAAAAGTAATAATAATAATGAGATACCCCAGAATATTATCACATTTTCTTTGTGGACTTAAGAAATCAAAACAAACAAACAAACAGTGTACGTCACGATTGGGGAAAAAAATTAAAAAATCAAACCTGACTAATATCTGAAAAATCATAAAGCATCACTAGAAATGAATTTTGCATACTCTGTGAAGCACATCCATTTTCAGTGCAATTTCTCCCAAAATTGCACAATTGTACAAACACAATCTGCATTTCCATTCTACTTAAATTGTTATATGAAATGGTGTAAATAATTACAAAATTGTACATTCCAATCAAATGAACAGAAAATTGCTGGCAAAGAAAACGATCTCTTTATGCTTACTAAAGCCCTTATTTGTGCATAACACCAACTTAAATGAATAGAAGTTGTATATAAAATTTTGACTACAGCATTAGGCTCTCAGCAGTCCCTTCAGGATGACAAACATTAAGCATTTACTTAACATTTAGACTGCGTACGAATACTTTCACCTAATCAAAGTACATTTTCCCACAGAAGCTATAAAACAAAATTCGTTCTTTACCTGGGAGGCAACTGATGGGGAACAGAACTCTCAGTTACTACACACTTCCACCGTGTTAATATTTATTCATTATTCTCTCTGTGAGAGCGATTCTGCACACTACATGTCATTACAATAGCTAAACCTTACATTGAAATGTGTTTCTTCTAAGAAAACACTCCTTTCAAAAAAATAAGAAGGAAGACTTCACCAAAATGGATCAGTATTTAAAGCCGTTTCACATAACGAACAGTGGAATTAGAGGGGAACAGGGACCTCAGAGGACACTTTCCTGGACTTACTTGTGGAGATCCTCTGCTGAATACAAGTTCTTCACACTTGGTGAACCTACAGTTTGATGGGTTTTGTTGAGAGAAGAAGCTGCAAAGTGTTATTCCCAAACCTGTCCAACATCTTTTGTTGTCTTTGGTACAGGAACAGGCTCCGTCTTTTATTGGTACCTTAATGTGTTTGAAACTGTTTTTGAAGTTCATCAACACAAACATTACTCCGAGTAATTCCATTGATGAAGGAAATGTTGTTCTTCAAGTTGACTTAGTATTTAGTAGAAACTTAAAATAGACTCATATATATGTCCATATACATAGGGACACACACATATATTTGTACACTGAAACATGCAAAAATATTTCCCCAAGCTTTTTCCAAACTGTAACTGCAATGTCCAACTGCAGGTCAGCAACTTCCTTCTGCGATGATAGTAAAGCCAGGAGAAGCTAAAAGTCCATTGCTCTTAAACATTAAGACTGTACAAATGCCCCATATTTTGAAAAAGTCTATTCAGAATGACTTTCAATTCAAAGATTTTTTAATATACTCTTAAAATGTCCAACTACCAAAAAACTAAGTCAAACTAAAAGGTTTACCAGTATAAACACAGAGTATGAGCGAATGACAGGGGGAAGTACACAACAACTAACTCTTGTAGAAACCAACTATCAGGCAAAACCCCAAATCCTCTTGATGAGAACTGAGTATTTCTTTTACAAAAAAATGACTAATTTGATATCTGTTTTTTTCTTATTTTCTTTGCTACCCCATTATACCCACTACTGGTAAAACAAACAGGACATTTTAGCTTTAATCTTCTTACTACATAACCCAAATAACTTCAGTCATGTTTGCATTAATGCTGCATTAATCATGTTGTTGCGTATTAATGAGTTTTCAGGCTATGCTAATTACTGTCATAGATTCTGCAGCAGCCCATTAAATATACAAATTACAGAATTAAAGAGCCAGAGCTCTTCATGATTAATCTTTAAATGGAGAAAAACTAATGATGTCTGTACAAAGTTTCTCTCCACTTTTGGCTGACTGAGCCCAATGAACAATCAATTAGAGTATTTGAAGAATAAGAATATTGCACATACTGAAAGATTTGTTATGCTGTTATTCTATGCAGAAGACACACATTTATAAGTTTCTATCAAACTTCCGTAACAGATTCCAGTCTTTAAGGTCTCCCGAAGTGTTGCACAGGGGTGAAAGCCACAGGATATTCCAATTCATTACTGCATACTCATAGGAGGCTGCTGGTTCCATATGAATATACTAAATCAATCTTCTCCTTTTAGCAAGGACACATGTCCTGCTACTCCTTAGTACAAAAGATTTACAGCAAACCTTGGTGAAAAGAAAGCTAAGATAAGTTTCAAGTCGTTTGATAACATTTGATGTATTAGTAGCACTTTATCCCCTCACTTGCAGAGTGATGCTTTTTCAGGAACAGTGTAATACCTAGTGGTTTAATGAAGAGATTCCGTATTAGGAGACCTTGAGTCTATGCTCAGTCAATGACTGAGGTATGTTACTCAAGAGCCATCATTTAACGACCCCCTTCCTCCATACTCCTACCTGGAGAATGGTGGCCAGTAACACTTGCGTAACGTCCTGTAACGTCTGAAAATGCATTACTGTTTTGTTCGCCATAGCCTTAAAATATATATAAAATCAGCAAAATGCCCACATGTGTTCAGAAAAATTACCTGGACACTAGGTATTTACTGGCATTTGAGAAGCACTAATACATCCCAAAAGGGGCACTAGTTTAGCCTTCTCCAAATACTGTACGTTATGCAGAACATCACAAGACCCTCCTGAAGTGTCGATTCTCGGTCTGTATTTCACAACAGTTGCAGTTTAGAATTTACTGGGCCATTCCAGACCTGTCCAATCAGTTCTTTATACCATGGGGAAAAAAAAACAAAACCAAAACCATATTTTACACATTAAAGATTTCACATTTACTCTCACATGAAGAAAAAAGGAAAAGACTGGATTGCTGCATGTAGTGCATAAGGAAGGGGACATCATACAAGCATATGGGATTTTCCAGGAGTTATACGATATTTTTCTAGGATTTTCTAGATTTTTCTAGGGAGCAGAGTAGTTTTCCTATGTAAACTTAACACACAAACAAGACAGCATTCAAGGAAAGTAAAAGGGAAGAAGTTTAAAGCAAAGATGTACCCTTTCACGGGTACTTTACAACTTCAAAGACAAACACAATTAGGACAATCTGCAAAATATTGACACAAGAAGTATCTAAGAGTTTAGCAAGACCCAAAAGGGACTGGACAGTCTGACTACCTGGATTTACGAAGGGAAATAAATGAAGGCCTCAAAAGCACCTATGAGAGATCAGGGTGAAACCTGATAGGGAGATGCAGATGACATTATTATCTGTTATTGTTCTTTTTCCTTTGGAGTCAACACCCCATTGTTTCCACAGACATTTAAAGCCATATAATCATTAAAGAAACTAGTGTCCTGACTTAAATTCATTTAGTAAGCAAGTCTAGAATTCATAACTGTCTTCCACTTGTGTACACTGGGACACAACAAGCATACATGCGACAAGCATTATTTTTTCAGAGCATAGGGTAATTTCATTAATACAAACTATTTCCATACTTTAAATATCAGAGGCAAGCATTCATCTTCATTTCGGGATAAATTCTTTAGAGAAGAACAGAATTCTGTTACCCATATGTGAATTAGTGCATAAAAAAGGTCATCTTATGCAACAAGGAGAAGGTGGGAGAGGCTTCTAGGTGTTAATGCAATGTAAATCATAATTACTAGAAATATGATGACAAGAAGAATCACTTCAAAGATTTACAACAGTGCAATCTATAAAAGGTCAACATCACAGTGAAATCAGAACCGAGCTGGAGGTCAGCAGTTGTAAATAGCACTTCAATTATAAGCCTTTAGTTAGTATTTCCAGCAGTAGTACAAATGTAACACTGCACAGAGTGTAATTTAACTGATCAAGGGAAGAGAGTAAGAGTAGAACTCAGTAAAATGCAAATATATCAAAATTAAAGTCAGTGCAATGATCTGAAACACCGCAAATTCAGAGAGCAGGGCATTAGCCAAGGCAGAATCCCATCACACAGCATCGCAGAAGCTGGGAGCACAATAAGGTGGAAATCCTGCGGCTGGTGAGGCAGATTATTGATTAGACAGCGTACATATGGAACAGAAGAATAACTAGAATAAGCTAATGAGTGTCTGGAGACATACTAGAGGACAAAAAAGGAAATGCAACAAGGAGGAAAGAAAAAACCCTTTTAGACAGAAATACAACACCACAGAGCAAACACTCAGCAAAAAGCATAGTTTCAAGTTACAAACTCAGCAACAAATGCTCCTCATGGTAGATCTGCAAAACCACCTAACAATATATCCAAGTACATACAGAGTTTTAAGGGAGACCAATACCATGCAACAAAACCACCAAATTAAGAATTAACTGAAAGGCATACATGACATTTTCCTGTAGGATTCGTGGCAGTATTGCCCAGGACTATTATTGACATAATGACCTTTTCCAGAGGAAGCCTAAAACTGGTTTTACTTGCAGGAACTGAGTTCATAAAAGAATTTCAATAGAATGATCAGGTACACGTTTTACACGTAAAAAGGAAATTAACTTTCCTCATATTTACAGGGCAGTGTGCTAGAGATAGACGACGTACCTGCTGACAGGGAACCACTACGTCCTCAGCCTCCATTAGCGCAGGGAATCATAAAGGCTCATTCACCGCCTTCTAAGATACTCGCCACCTAATGGAACTACACCTTGAAAGTGCAGCAGGTTCTGCTTTGAAAGAGTTCATAATATTGCATGACATTTTGTTCTGTTACCAACGCGTATCGTCTTACCTAAGGAACTGCACCTTCTCTAAATTAAGTGCTTTACGGGGTTTGGCACGAAACGTTCACTGAAAACCATCCCAACACTCTGTAGCACTCACACAGACTATTTTACTTTGAATACGATCCGCAGCTACCATAACGCTGTCTTCAGCGCCTCAAGTTCGGTTTTGGTGAAAGCATCGCCCTTACAGATCAGGACAGAACGGAAACAGAAGAGTCCAGTCCACCTTCTCTCGCACTGGATGAGTCGGGTTAGCTGTAGCCCTGAAAGAGGACCTTGGCCCTGCTGTCTTTGAATGCCATGCGATTAGAGGCATGAAAGTTAACACAATAAAGCTCACACAGTGGTTCTGTTACTGCAGAAACGAACTGCTCTGCAGAAAATAATATGCAGAAAACAGAGGCAGGTGCTGTGTGGGAAGCTAAGAACTCCAGCAATTTTCTCTTAGAAATTACTTTAGCATATGTATGACCCCTGCTTACTCTCACTAATGTTTCCACATACCTAGAAGGAAGAATCTATCATGCATACAGCAGTTGCAGTCCCCACACTGTTTATGAACCAGAACTGGGGAGGGAGGTGAGAACCACCTGCAGTAGTTGTTCAGCATCAGCTGCTGATATCATTTCCTCTTCCTTTCACTGTGTGTCACCATAGGTATATGGCCCAATAACCAAACAGTGGATTTCATGTTATTTATCAAACATTAAGGCCACATTCACCAAATTCACCAACCTTTGCTGCTCTGCCCAGCTTCTGCAAAGAATGTGCCACAGAAAACATGACCCAGTGCAGTAAGCCAGCTGTGGAGGTTTCATCATCAATTTATTGTCTGGCTTATTCCCAAGAATCAAACCCCTGCACTCACTGTAAGTGTTTAGAACACATGGAGGCATAAAACAAAACTAGCATGGTAATGGAGCAGCATTTATCTATCAGCTGAATAATCACACACTATGAAATACTTTGAGTGATAAACACAACCAGAACCCTCCCGGCTCCTCTGGTTTTTAGAAAAGCATATGTGATGGACATGAAAAACCTCCTGTACTACATCCAGTAACACAGCTAATGTGACAAATACACCTCGCAGGGGATAGGTACAGCCAGGTATTACGCTAAGTCCTCTGTGCAGTCACTACTGGGCATCTGGGATGCTACATAGTAATGCTGGCACCAGAGGAACGCAGCGGTTAACATCCACTTCCTCGCCAGGTGGGCTACCTGTTTCTCTGCTGAGGATTTGAGCTGAGACATTTCACTGCGTGTTGTGATGCAAAAGAGAAAGTAATAACCCAGCTGATGCATACAGCAGCAGCAGTGGTAACTGCTGGTGCTTCGGTGTGTCTCCATGTACGGTAAGAAGTTTGTGATTTTTTCAGGACTCTAATCAAGACTTGGAGGAGAATAAGTACGTCTAAATTCTGAATTACATCCATTGGCACAAACAGTAGAAAAAGTGATCCAGAAACAGGCAGGAAAAAAGGTAAAATAATGCAAGGGTATGAATGGCCAAGTAACTCAAGCCATAAGGGCTTAAAGGGCACAACTTGCACAAAAGATTCAACTTGAGGCAAACAAGAAAGTGAGGAATATAGAAAACCGTAACAAAGGAAACTGATATAGCACGTAACATTTACTCAGTACTGTCATCATTCTGTTTGCCCAATGTAAGTTAAATTGCAACACTAAACAAAGAATAAATTAGACTGCCAAGGCACAAAGATCAAAAAAAATATAACTTCCATGAATTTGCTGCCTTCTATGTATGATCGGGTCTTACACTTGAACTGTAAATTCTTTAGAACAGACGCTGTCAATTCTTTGTCCCTAATGCAAAAGAGACATGTAAAGATTTAAAATTCAACCAATTTTATGAATCTAAATTAAAAGGACAGTGTTGAAAATACTTTCCTGAACAATTTCTTTCACATAGCATGATGTCTTTTAACCTCCATATATTGTGATATTTTCAGGCAGTTATCGATTGATCCTGTGTCATCTTTTCAGAATTTTAATTCCTTATGGGATTCTTGAATTAAAGACCACTTTGCACTAGCCTGCCTTTGTGTTGATTTTACATTATTGCTTAAAACACGAGTGATTACAGAATACATGACTAATTCTGAATGCTGGTAATAGGGAAATTTCTTCTTGTCTGCAAAATTCACTGATTTTTTTTTTCTTTCTTCTCCTTCTCCCTTTCTCTCAAAGCATGAGATTTTCTGCAACACAGAAAATCATGACTGATTACAATATTGTAACACCAAAAAAAAAATCAAAAAGAGAGTGGTTTGACATAGAATATGACCAAGAAGTACAAGAATTTATATTCTTCTGGTTTCAACGTGACCATTTTTGTGACTTTACCACTTGTAATAACTAATAGAGAAAGACAGCCATATTTAAAACAAACAAAAAACCCAAAAAAGGAAACACTCCCTGCCCACGTGCTGTAACAATGGCTCCAAGTCACCTTTTTTGCTGTCCTCTGTGCTGCCTGAGGATTCAGATGACAAACAGCTCATTTAACTCCAACTAGTATTTAAAAGTTTTTGAACTAGTTTTTGAAAGTTCTGCTTGCGATGCTGGGGCAGCAGAAGGGAAAGGAGAAAAAAATTACTCACCTCATCCTAAACAGTGCAAACCCCCTTATTCATAGATGCACTTTGAAACACAAAATAAAAGAGCCTCTGCAAAAAAAAAACCAAACAAACCAGTTTTAACTGTGTTTTGCTTCTAAAAGGGTGAACTGTGTAATTGTAGCAGCAAGGCACGTCTAGCGTGAAATGGCACAGCCTGAGCGGAAAGCTGGCCAATGGCTCTTGAAGAGCACGTGGTCCTCGGCTGTGCTGGTGGAGGAAGGCTGCCGCTGCCCCAAGGAGCCGACATCGGGACTTTCGGGCACTGGAACTGCCAGGTAATCTAGATCCTAAACTGCTGTAGAAAGGAAACATCGGACTCTCAAGGCTGACTCCAGAGCACCCTGAAACCTCAGCCCCATCTCAGCATTGTCTCTTGGGGAGAGCTCTGGGGAGGGACTGCTTGTGAACTCGTAACACGTTTCCTCCCGTAACGTGCAGGAGGAATGCTGAGGCTCTCAGGAGCAGGAAGATCTCAGTCGGCGGATTGTAAAGCCAGCAGAACTGGGCATTTCTGTCTGAGAGCAACCCCGAGCACTGGCCATTTCTCAGGCTGGCGGCAGCTGGCGGTCACTTTGCAATTCTGCAGGAGTATTGCGTTGCCCTGATTTCCACCTCTGACATTTCCCTGGCCCTTTCCTGCCTATGTGAAAGGCAGAAGGTCTGGCATAAAACCAATTATGCAGTCTTTGCTTCACCCAGGATTCCTACTTAGCTTGTTTTTCCCCCTTAGCGCAGGCAGCTCAGTAGCATAACCAAGTTTACACATGAATATCCTAATTTTTTGAAAATTAATGATGCTAACATGACAATCTAACATGGGTTTGGAATAAGTAACTCAAATTGACATATTTCGATCACTGAATTGGAACAATATGGGAGAGAAAAATATAAAACAGATGGAAGAAAGATTAAAGAATCCTAAAGGAGGAAAATTAATGTGAGAAACACCTAAATTTTAAACCTAGAGTGCAGGGGCACTGTCTTTATAATACATTTCATCTTTTAAAAATACTGGAAAAAACCTCTAAAACATAATAATTAAATGTCCAAATTGTTTGTAAAGAAACTCACTCTGAATAGTGCCAAAACTTTCATGGAAGGGATGACTTTCATCCCAAGATAAAACTCTCTTTTCCTTCTACAATGCAGTAAGACTTCCCAATGGTAGATGTTCTCAGAAAAACACTTATCCTCCTACTCCCCTCCTTGAATCTTCCCAACAGGGTTTCGCCCTGGATCCACAATTCACTTAATAATTTGTTTCTAGCTCAAAAGATATTACCTCGATAGTTGTACCTGCCAGTCTAGCCTTGGTTTTGTTCATCCAGTTACAAAGGCTGATGGGAACAAAGACTGTAATTTGTGTAAATGGATTCCCCCTCCTCCCTCCTTGTCTTCGCAGCAAGTCACTGAATGTCTTGAACATGCATAAAATAAAATCCCCCAAGGGCTAAAACTCCACTTCACCAAAATTCCCACTATTTACTACAGCAGAAGGAGAATGGATTCTGTTAGCGGTGGTACCTCTGCTGGAGAAGTTTCATTGTTAGTACATAAGAAGCTTTTAAAGTAAAACAGAATAAAAGAGCACTATTAATTACCAAACCTGGAAAACATGGTCTATATAAAAATGTGACACTATTTACCCGATTATTTTATTTATTCATGAGAAAAATATGAGGACACGCTCCACTCTAAGCATCAGTTGTTATAACTCTAACTACCCTGGAATAACAACGCTAAACCAAATTTTCGTCCGTGTAAGCATGGTCAGAACAAAGAATTTTAAACAGACAGGCTTAGATATGAAGTATCAGGTCAAATTTGGAAAAGTGGAGCTGCACAGCAGAAATTTCTAGAAATCTTGGGTTATCGTGGTCGACGTATTTTCAGGGAATAGCCTTGTTTTATAACCTGAGCCACAATCATACCCACAGAGAGCAAATAATCACTTCTAGTAAAGCCAGGACTTTTGCAGCAGCATACTTAACAGGTTAGTTTACTAAATAAGATGCAAAACCATAGAGTACTTTTTAAGTGATGATCAATGTTTAAAATCAATGCTCTTGCAAATCAGAGACAGTGCAAAGGGGCAAGCAGCGGGGTAAGATGATCTGGCTGATGTATTTTGGATCTGCTGAAATAAATCCATTTATAGGAGCATTTGCAGGATGACTAAGTTAAAAGAGCACTGCAACAGTCGTGCCTGGCTAAGGGAACGCCTCCTCCTACTGTCAATATTTCAAACTGATAAAGAGCTGACCCAGTGCAATCAGTGCTGTGATGAATAAAAGAAAGCTTGGGACCATTAACATTAATGGGACTTGTGTGGCTAAATGCTCGTATATTGTACTGAAAATTTACCCAATGGACCAAGAGAATTTTTTTTTCTTTTATACTTACGCTTCCTTTCTCTCTGCACGCTGTATATGATCAGTTTAAAAATATTTGCAATGTAATACAAACATCTAAAATAACTTTGTATGGTTAATATCCCATGAGTCTCGGGGGGTATGGAAAAAGAGAGGAAGAAAAAAAAATTACAGAGCTCACTCTGGCTATCTGGAAGAATTGAGAAAACAGAAATGCCAGTTTTATAAACACAGATAAAATTGGCTGATCCAATATCTTCAGGCAGAGTGTCTTAGCCCTGGGGCACAATGACAAAGACTCTAGCACCTGCCACCTGCAATGTGTATTAGGGAGCAGGTAATAAACTGGCGTCCTATAAGAGCAGGATGAACTTTCGTGGGAAGACAGAAATTCAGATCAGGAAATACAGTCCTAAGAGTATATATATGGTTCACTAGTTTTAATTTGAAACATGGCAGCCTGTTTTTCTTATCATCGATATTAAAAATCTAACATCTATCCAGTGTGGTACCAAAACGGGATGACATAGCTTTTATCTCAACCCAGTTTTGCGATCTGAAAAACACCACGTGGTACGATGTGGTCCAAGGGAGCACATTTAGGGTTGCTTAAGAGAACATGTTGTTTCACACTGATATATATTTATAGCATAACTGGGTAAAATGAATTAACAATTTTCCCATATAGCTATTCAAAACAAACAGTTTTTAAAAAAGAATCTGATACAAGATTTGCAGCTGTGTGAAATAGCAGTTACTGCTATAAGGAAAATATTTAAAGCTTTCATATTGTCTTTTACGTTTGGCAGGATACTCCCAAAGAAGGTGGAATAGTACAGAGATGTCGAGCAGAACAAAGTTCTCCCGATGGGGAAAGACACCTCTGTCTGGCAGGTTCCCCAGACAGAGAGGAAAGAAAAAAACCAAAACCACAAACCATTTTAGTAGCCGCACAGAAGACAAGAAAATGTCTTTTATGACTTCAAAGCTTATCATAGTTTCAAGGAATTTATTTTTCCAAAGAGGAGAAAAAAACACCATAATTTTACACAATATAAGATTACCTGTCCCAGTGTTGAGTCATTTTTATTTCTAAGCCATATGGGCGGAGAGGGATTCTATTTACTTTAGTACCTACATTATTTTAAAATCAAATGCTATATTGGAATGTGCTCCTACTATAGGCTTTTAAAGATAAAAAGATTCACACATGCATATATCTGCCACTCCACTATGAACTCCTGCAGTCCTAAAATGGGATCATGGTAAGGCTTAAGGTAAATCTCTCAAGCCTGCTGATCAGTCCCAGCCTTTACTTAACATCCCATTCAGCACTGTCTGAAATAAAACAGTGTGTGTGACTGAACAACAAGGCTGGGATTAAGCCAACTGAAGTACTGCGTGCTTGCACAATTATCCCATTAGCAACACGAAAAAAGGTAAAAATATAGAACGGTGACAGAAGAATTCTGAAATTACAAATGAAGAACGGGTTGTAAACTCAAAATAGAGCAAAAATGAAATGAAAGAATAAAATGCCTTTTCAATACTCAAAGAAAGAAAGAACAAATTATTCCAAAATAACAGTTTTACAGGTCTTTCAGGAAATGAAATCCCCAAATGCGGAGACTGGAAAGAACATTGCTGTGCTTAATTATCGGTTCTACTGTATCATCAACCTCTTCGTGAACACAGTTCGAAACACCAAGTTCCAGTCATTCCAGCAGAGGCTGGCAGAGACAGCAGCATACAAAACCCTCCTTTCTCCCACCTATGACTAGCAAGGAGATTAGGCAACTGCTTCTCAGGTATCTACCTGGTCATAACAACGCACACCTCATGATCTCAAGCAAGAACAAGATGCAATATATATTTGAGCTTACACAGCCCCCCCAAAAAAAACAAATAAAAGGAAAAAAAATCCAGAATGTGGTAGCTCTATTGACACTCTCTGCCACAAGCCCATCATCCCACTTGCTCTGCTTACTACACAGACTCTCCATAGAATATTAGGTCAATTGTAAGGTCTCAGTATTAATCTTCATGGCCATCCAGGGAAGTGCTTCAAGATATGCCAAGGGTGCCCTTCTCATTATGCTGGTGACCCCTCTGAACAACTGCTGTTAGTTTCAAGGCTCACCAGAGCAAGACCGAACTCCCCTCGCAAGAAGGAGAGAGGACCTGGAACTCATTAGAGAGCAGACCAAAATGATCACAAATTTCACAGCTTTCTAAAGACAGTTCAAACCCTTATCTACGCAGGCTTTCCAAAGACATACATTAAAACAAAATAAAGGAGAAAAACAAAAAGAAAGAGAAGAATGTCATGGAAGAGGTAAAAATGTAGTAGGTTCGTGAGGAGTAAGGAAAAAGATGAGAACAATTTAGTAGAGAATGACTCAGCTAGCTTTGGAAGACACTCAGGTCCACCTACAAACTATGATAAAGGTGCAATATTTCAATTACTATTCTTGCCTAATACATTGATACGAATATTGGTTTTTTTAAAAAATTGCACTCAATTCATGTGCAAAAAGTGCACATTGGTTTAAAAAGAAAAAAAAAAAAGATTTCCAGATCAGTTTCCACCTCCAAATGGAAGAGCAGAAGTTTGCAACTCTGAATTCACAGTATCAAATGGACTTGAAAAAACAACTAATGAACTCATCCTTCCCCACAAAAATATCCAATACAGGTAACATATTAAAAAAATTTAAAAAAAAGAAAAAAAATCAGTGTGCCAACCTAAAATTAGTTATAAGTTTAAAAATGGCATGCATTGTATAAAATAAACAGTTTCAAATTTCTAAGGAAGATAATGAAATGGAATCTCATGGATTTCCAAAAATATTTTGACTTTGCTTACAACATCTTAATATAATTCTAAATTCTGCATATTTTAAAACCAAATAATTGTAGTAATATCCAATATAGTTAAAGCCAGCCTAGATAGCAATAGTCGGTGATTACCAGATCAAAGGCCTTACTTAAATCAATAAAGATAGCTCCTGTACATTGATTACCATCCAACACTATAAAAATATAATTGCTTACCTTGAGAGGAGCAGAACGAGTGAAATGAAAAGGTCATAATAGGTCAATAATTATTTAAATTAAACTTACATCTTCCTTCATCCAATGGACCAACTCTAGCACACACCGAAATGGTGGTGATTTACCAGTTTAAGAGACATATTAACATGTCAGCAAAGGGCTTAGCAGTAATTGGGTCAGCAATTTTAAGAAGTCAAGGTTGTCAGCTTCTCCATTTATGCTCCCAATTAATCTTAGGGTATTATAGATCTTAAGTCAGTAAGCACAGATCTAACTACTTTCGATCAAATCTCATTTTGGATATATACAGAGATAGAGTATGGTTACTTTTTAGATTTTATTTGCTTCATGCCAAATTTTTTCATTATTACTTTGAAGAATTAATTTAAATCACTCTTAAAAAAAGTGGAGGGGATTGGGGGGTGAGGCAAGAAATAAATAATTGATAGCATCAAAACAGAAAAAGGATGAAAAAGCAGAAGTAATGGGAGGAAAAAATGGGGAAATTAAATAGAAAAGCAGGAGAACCTATAGCCACTAATAAAAACTCTCATTCCAAAGCTGGTTGAAAATATATGTTGCTACTAAACATGGAATGTGGTGGAAAAGCACGCACTCCATCCTTCACGTACAGATGATCAACTAGTGCAGCAGGCAGTGTCTCTATCAGTTCAGATCCGAGAGAGATTTCATGAATATTAAAGATTTTTACCCATTGACATCTGTATTAGTCAGCAATGTTCCACATGATGGATATGTCTGGGATTGTCCTATGACATTGAGATTTTTAATTACTACTCCAAATAACTATTTAGATCACATTAAGTCTGTAAGAGTAAACTCTCAAAATTTAGGAAATACAAAACCAAAATTGTTTGTGAAAAATTAATGCATACACAAATACAGGATGAATAATGACATAGTCTACAATTATAAAAAACACACATGTCCCGTAAGATTCTGCCTCAAGGATTTTATGATGTTCAGCAACTAAAACAAAACTCATGTAGAAATAAGGATTTTGTGCACAGAAGCCTGTTTTATGTGATGTAGCACTCTGTGGATGTTTAATGAAAGAAGAAGGGGAGTACAAGAAGTGAATGGAGAGTTCCATAGCTAGCGCAGTTCAATGTCACTCTGGAGAAATCTGCCCCTACTTCTACCACAAAGTTCTTGCGCTATGTGAGGCAAATTGCTGAAAGTCAAAATTTTCAGTTATTCACTTGTTAGGCACTCTTCATTTTCGTGAGTGCTTGCACTTAAACACCCCCCAGAGACCTCTGGAAGTGTTAAGTGTTCCTAACTGAACAAGGGTTGGCGGAAACTCTACTGTAAACACATGAACTACTCTGAAAAGTCTGGTTCTACCTGTGTAAAACTGAGCACTTACCAGTCAGTGCTCTTTTTCCTTTACTCAAAGTCCCCATTCATAAAACACAACTAAAAAGTGAGCAGCAGTGTTACAAAGTACTCAGATACTCCAGTGAATACAGCACAGGAAAATAATTAAAATCTTCATTTACTTAAGAATTAGACGCGTACAGTAAGAGAGACATCAAGCCATATGTGAACAGCAAGAAGTTTTAAAAAGCAACAGCTGGTTCATACCATATACAGAAACAATGGAAAAGCTAATTTTTAATCAGTTTATTACATACCATCATAACACATAAAAACAACAAGGCTGAAATAAGTTCATGCATTTCCTAAATTCTAGGTGCTTCATTTTGCAACCTTAATTTTTCCCGTATGTACTAGTGCAGACAGCCTTTTCTTCTCCAACTCACCACAGTCTAATCCTGAATGATAGTTTTGTCATAATGGAATTATTCAGTCTATGATTTGATTGATTTTAGACCTTAAATACTGAATCTTAACACACGTAAATTTTTAATCCTTTAATTTCTCTATTCTGCCAGTAATTGATAAGGACAGTTGTACTTAGACAAGGTCTTAATTTAATCGCCCTGAAAATCAATTAGAAAGTGAAAAGCTTTCTTATATTATTATTATGAAAATTTCCTGATCAAATTCACAATGCAATCGTAATCAATGCATGACACTTCACACGCTTCTAGTCAATACATAATTCAGTAGTTACATCTTCATTTAAAAACAATGTGGGAAGGAATTTGTATCTTAAAAGCAGGAATAATTTAACGGCTCAGTATCAGTCAAATGCAATGTCTCAAGTCATCGCACTAAATAACCCTCTATAGAAATAATCTGAATAAGGGCCAAACATTCACTAGAAAGCATTAATTTCACCTGAAGTATCTCACTGGCCAATACAGTGGTATTTGCTGCATCCTTGTTGAAAATTACCCATAGAACCAGCAGGAAAACATCGGCCCACTGTTAAACCGGAGAGGTGAATTAGTCACCAGCCAGGCTGAAAAGGCAGAGGTTCTCGGCACACTCTTCACCTACTGCTGGGCCCCAGACCTTGGGAACAAAAATCCAGGTGGATGCAAACAGAGACCCCACCATCAGTGAAGGGGGGATGTGAACCAACCAAGAGGTGCCTGACCCCTACAAACTGATGGGCCCTGACAATATCCACCCGAGGCTGTAAAGAGAGGTGGCATTATTGCGAGGCTGATCTCCATATCTGGGAAGTCATGGAAACTGGGGGAGGACACGCCAAATACTGGAAGAAGGCTAATGTCATCCCCATCTAGAAGAAAGGCTTAAAGGAGGATCCAGGAAAGTAAAGGCCCATCAGTCTTACTTCAGCCCCTGGGAAAGTTATGGAATGAATCCTACTTGATCTGTTAAAGTGCAAGAGGTAAATATGAGGAAAAAAATACAGATGGGGAGCATGGAAACTGGGGGAGGACACGCCAAATACTGGAAGAAGGCTAATGTCATCCCCATCTAGAAGAAAGGCTTAAAGGAGGATCCAGGAAAGTAAAGGCCCATCAGTCTTACTTCAGCCCCTGGGAAAGTTATGGAATGAATCCTACTTGATCTGTTAAAGTGCAAGAGGTAAATATGAGGAAAAAAATACAGAGGGGGAGAATCTTCCCCACCCACCCCACCCCCCTCCCTGTAGTGGCTACAACAAATCCTTACTATAACAAAAAAATGGGAAAAGCAGATACTTGATACTGATAGAAAGTATGTTGGTGCCTACCAAAACCATCTAATCTCATGGAAACATTACCCCCTAAACGAGCAAGGTCAGCTCAGCTTGGCTTATTGTTGCCTAAGTCCCTGTTGGGCACGTTCAAAAATGTTTTAAGTTGTTTTGTTCATAAAACAGCACAGTTCACTTTGTTGTGCTGGATCACTCATTTTTCTCTATACGCAGCTCCTCTCTTGCTCCCTATCTTCAGGCTTCTTGGGATTCAGAAGGAATAAAGGAACTTGTTTTTCAAGATTAAACTGTGAATTCACTTTAAGTACTAGGACAAAACTCTACCTAAAATGTCTGTGCAAACAGTTCTCAAGCAGAACAAAAAGGATGGTTCCCCTTCTGACTGTAGCCAGCCACTTGATTGTGATATAGAAATTCCTTATCTTTCTTTCAGTGAAGATGAAGATGTAGGTTCAAATTGTACTTTTGTGACGACAAGAGGAGATAATGTATGAGGCTGGCATAAAAATCGAAAGAATTTCTAGGGAGAAGTCCTGTGGCAACAACCTAGACAGAAAAGATGCAATAAAATAAGAGCTCTCCAAGAGTTCTTTAGTTTATGATTTATTATACAAGTCCGAGAAAAGAGTAGCAAAATCAAAAGGTCCCTGAGATACAAAATCTGTTGTCCAAATCAGCTGAACAAAGGTCCTCTCTTCCTTTCTCTCTCAGTAATAGAAAGCTTAGTCTAAGAATTTCTTTTGTAAAAGCTTTTTCCCTCAGAAAATCTTGTTTACCTTCTTCAGTTCAATGTAATGAAATAAAGAAGCTTCTTAAAAAGCTATGTAAGGAAAAAAAGCTAGCAGAGACAGAAAGAATACATAAAGCCAAACCAAGCAAAAGATCCTCCATGCAGGAGGGCATATTCAGACACACAAAGAGGATGATGACGATTTGGAACAGTCAGCATGGATTTATTAGGGGCAAATTGCGCCTGACCAACCCGATTGTCTCCTGTGATGAAAGGACTGGCTCAGAAGCCAAAGGGGAAACCAACCAGTGCTGTGTACCTTGACTCTAGTGCAGGCTTCAACATGGTTTCCCATAGGATCCTTGCCATCAGGCTAGAAAATAGATGGACCACAGGCAGTCTACCAAAGTCAGTAAAAAACCTGGCTCAACAGCAGACTTAAAGGCTTGTGACAAGTGACACAAAGCCCAGTAAGCAGCATTCACAAGGAACTGGTACTAAGACAAAAGTTCCCAACGACAACAACAAAAAGCAGTAAGAAAAAAAATGCAGCACTTTCCCTCTAGAAGTTATTTGGTGAAATGAAGCTCTTTCCTAGTTTCATTGGGTTAATAAACCCATTCTGAGTTTATAATAGGATGTATGTTTGGAAAATATTCTTAGAGGTCACAGAATCAATCCACCCACTTCAAAGCAGAATCAATTTACCTAGGTTAGTCCTGATAAATGCTCATCCAACTATTCTTTAAGATCCGCAGTGTCAGAGCTTTAATTTTTTTCTCCCAACAATGCATTCCTCTGTTCAACTAGTCTGAATCTTTTAGAGAAAAAATCTTGAGAAGACAATCTACCTTGCTACATTTTAAGCTTATTACGAGTACATTGCTGCTTTACTCACTGTAGACACAGAGTAAAGTTCATTCTCTTCTTTTAAACTACACCTTTTTATACAGTTTAAGACCATTATCACGTCTCCCTTTAGTCCTCATTTTTCTGAACTACAAGATTTTCTTCAGTCTTTCCTCTTACATTGTTTTTAGACTTCCAATTGCGTTCATTTTCTTAGTATTCAGGCATAATGCATTCCATAAATTTCTACTGGGATGCTGGAAAAGGCTCCATATGCTTATCAAAATATTTGTGCCTTCTACTAACTGAAATGTTAGTAGATTACACGGAGTGGAATTTGTTCTACAAAGAGAGTTCATGGTGGTGAAGAGCTATGGGGAAATCCAACACTGAATGGACACAGCCGTTCTCAGCACTCCTGCTCAGAACAAATGTAAACGATGCTTGTGCAGGGTTCCATGGCAAACTCATTAAGAAACATCGTTACTGGAAAGATCCTCCACTCTGAGAACTGCGTGTGCATCTGAGTCAGAATTTGGCAGTAAAAATGCTGGCCCAGATATATTTTTTTTTAAATACACATTTTTAAGACCACTTCATGACACTAAAAATGTCATTGCAAAAAAGCTCTTCTTGTAATGCTGAATATATGAACGTCTTACCTCATACAGTTATTTTGTAATTATTACAGAGCTGAATTCGCATCATGTAGAGGTTAGCAAAGAGCACGTATTCCAGGCAAGAACCACTTCTTAAGTGAAGTATCCCATTTCAGAAAACTTAAATGCAAAGCAAGGCCAAACACAAAAGTTTCTTCAGAGTGGACTGCATTTTGATCACTACTACACGAAAAATTTTCTTTTTAAACAAGTAATATCCAAGAGGAATCACATTCAAATAGTAATAGCTAATTCTACTGTTTATAAAATATCACAAAGAATCTTTCATCCACCTGAAAAAACATATTATTTGATCGCTAAATGAGGCTTCTCTTCTCACATGGACATCGAATTTGTACTCCCGACATCAAGCACAAATTGTATTTTAAGCAAGGCACAGACCACACCTGGAGGATTTGTTTTGCATCATTTCATAGAAAGAATACATATATTTACAAAACCCACTACAATGCCACAGAAGTGTCAACTTACGTTCAATGTTGTATTTGAAAGTAGCCTTACTTCGCGAGTTCGAGAGGAACGTAACCTGCCACACAACCATCTGGCTGCTCGGTGATTACTTCCTTTTGTAGCAATTGAGTCACTCTTTACGCAGTGAGCAGTTCTTACATAGCCCTACAGACACACTGAGTTTGTCTTCGTGGAGCCCAACTCTATCTCCAAAGCAAGGAGTCAAGGAGCTTTCGCGTTCATTAATGTGTCCAACCGACTGAAATTTCTATCCTTCCTAACTACAATAGGCCCTATCCCATCGGCTCTGCCACAGACTTTCTGTGTGGCAATGGATCAGAGGAAGGACTGAAAAAGGGGATTGTGTAACCCATGACTGTACTTTATACAACTAAATTGCAGTCCTGAAACTCCCAGCTCAGATGTCATTGTATCTGAGACATTCAGGGTCCAGATTTCGACCATTTTCTCTTTGGGTCCAGAAGCTCCTGTTTTGAAAGAACTCAGTAGTTTGGCATCTATTTTCTCAATAAAACCTGAAAACTAAACTTCTTTTAATCTGTCCTTAGGAGATTAATCCAGTATACTTGGCTCAAGAAAAAAAAAACTACTGTAGAAAATCCTGTCCAGAAGCCAAGCAATGTTTGAACAGTGGCGCTGTTTCTATCTGAAGGCGTAGGATCCACCAATATACTCGATAAGGTGCACACGTGATTTCTCAGGAAGTCATGTTTTCAAAGAAAAATGTGATCCCCTCCCCTCTAAAAGAAAAAGTTAAAGCTGCCTAACCCTTAGGAGATTATTTCTAAGTTCTGAATCCTCAAAAGAAGGTAGTGCCTCAAACAAAACAAACTTGATCCTAAGCAGGGCTCATTCACGCATGTCAAAATTCATACACAGTTTTTATTTCATCCATTCAGGCACCTCAAGTCCTAACCCTCAACCAGGGAGCAAAAAGGAATTGAGGAAAAAATTCTTTTCATAACTATATCTGTTGGCTTATTGTCGATACTCACACACGCACATGCTTCAGCAGGTCAGCGTGCCATTTTCCATGGATTTTATTCAACGATCTTGAAGGATCTTACTTGTAAGCCTTGGTGTGCCTCTGCTAGAAAGTGCATGAAGAACCTAACTTCCCAGCAAAGCAAATGATTCTCACCCTTTTGTTAGTGGTGAAAGCCAGGTTAACATGACATCATGCTCATTAACACCATCCTTAGGCTTTTTTTGGACCTAGCCGTTAGACTGAGTCATTAAAGAGATAATACGAGCATAATTTGAATTTAAAGAACATTCAGACATTCAGCTTTTCACAGTTCTTTGAATTCCAGGCTTACCTGTCTACAGCCTGTATAAAACAGACATTACCTCTCTTGACTACTAGAGAACCAGAAAGTCAAACACGTGTTACTGCAGTATTCTGACTCCAGACCAATAGCCGCATCACACAAGCTGTACTGATAAAGCAAACCACACAAAATACTTAATTTGCAAAACCTTCTGGGCTTTTTTTAGTATAAACTCCTGCATTAAGTATAATCTGAACTTCAGCTCCCCATCTATTAAATCAGAATTACAGCACTCTGCCGTCTCATGGTGAAGATATGAAGATAAACACTTGAACACTCCAGTCTTCAGAGTGATGGCAGGTGGATGAGTTCCTCAGCTGCAACAAGAACACTAACAGCTCCTTTGGTGGTATTTTGCTAGATATAGGGAATGCTATTGTATCTAAGAACTTCAAGGGATAAAAATAATTACTAAAAATCAAGTTTGCATCTTTTGTGAAATGGTATTACAGATGCCTAAAGACTCTCCTTCACAGTTTGAGGAGCTGAGAAATTTCATGTGGACAGTTCTGGCAGGAACGATCCTTTTCTCTACCTGACTTCCTCTTCTCTAATGTGTACTCAGAGCACATCTTCCTGTGCAGCTGGAAGCTTTGTTAGAGGCAGAAGGATGCTGCTTAGTGTAGCCACTGTTTATTGCCTAACTTACTTCTTTTTTCAAGATGAATTTGGAAAATTTCCCAGATAACACATCTGCCCCTATTACTTGCATCTCGGAGAGTAAGACTAGCTGGGGAGGCAGTGAGGACAAGTGCATTTATTAACAATGAATAAACTGATCTATCTTTTTCTGGATTAGCAGTGGGAGATCCCAGACACACTAAGAAGTATCTGTCTGCTGACTGACATATACAAGCTGGCACGCTTTTGTGTCAAAAATGCACACAGCTGCACGCACACTAGAGCCATTCCATCTACATAGCACTATTGCCAACTGCCTGTCTTCAGAGATGGGTAATGAGAGGGTCTCAACAACAGCACAAGCGCAGAGTACAATTAAAGAACACTTTTCTTTCCCTTAAGCGTCTGTCTTTCTGAACTCTACTGGATTTGCTATAATTTTCCCTCCGTTATGTTTTGAAAGGACTGATGAGCTACTCAGAAAAACACAGGTTTGTATTTGTCACAGACCTTCAGTTGCCTGAATCACACATTACCAAAACAGGCTGATATAACCCGATTGTCAGTCATTACTAGCAGATGTCTGAACACACTGCCTAGCGTGCCTTGGTTCTAGGTTGTCTCCAGATACTCAGACTAATAGCTGGTTGAAAAGAAAGAACACAATCCAAACCAGTAATAAATCGTATTTATCCACAGAGCATTATGAGCCTTCAGGTGCCAGTATGAAGAGAGCTTTGTTTTAAGATCATCTCCCAAACTCTCTGTCCAAACCCTCTCAAATCACCTCAGCCATCTCAACAACCTTATTCAAGGCCTCAGTTTCAGTTTACAGAACATAACCACCCTCTCAAATCACCTCAGCCATCTCAACAAACCTTACTCAAGGCCTCAGTTTCAGTTTACAGAACGTAACTAAACCTCAGACCAGACTGGTGCTTGGGTAGGTCAGTGTTGGGCTCACTTAATTTCAAATACACAGGCGTGCTAACCATCTCTGTAATGCAAAAGCCCCTTCCCCAACACTCTGAGACTTCTGATGAGAGGTAGAAAATTCAGTGATACTCATCATAATTCTTTACCTGTTTGGTTAAACTATTTAACTATAATGCAGTGATGGGGCTGACTGGAGATTCATGAGAAAAATTGTAGCTCACAATTCCTTTGGCATTTTTAGATCATCACAACTGACAATGGGAGAAACACATCAAAGATTTTTCACTAAATATACCGTAAAGGGTGCAAACTCTGGTGTCAGGAAAACCATGGAGCAATTTGGATGAGGAAAGGAGCCCAACAGCTGTTCCTACAGATTCCTGCACAGAGACAGGTTTTGCAAGTCAACATGGTGTCAACATTTAACTAACACATTATCACTTGTTATTATTATTTGACTAACAGTCAAGTAAGCACCTACCTAGGAAAAAAAAGAGGAAGTGATCTTCAACTTTTCTTTTAAATCAGATTCACTGAGGGATCATAAAGAGGCGAGAAGGTGATTTTTGTTTTAATCAAAAATTGAATTTGCACAAACATGTTTGCAAGTAGCAAGATATCTGCACTCACGTATTCTTGCCAGAATTACGTGTGGTGACCCAGAAGACAAGGGATGTCAGAGCTGAGTGCTCTTCAGATCTGTCGTGTGTTTTTTTCACATCAGCAATGCTGTGTGGTTTTTGCAGCCCTTAGCTCTGTCAACAAAGAAGGCTCAGTACCATGGTAAGCTCTATCGCACCGACGGCTTGCACCACCAGCATGCTGTCCAGCTCTCGCTCTCACTGTTGACTGGATTTCTTTTGGATTTCCCACTGCTGCAAGTCTCATGACTTGATATATACACATACACCCAGTTGAAGATTTCCCAAAAGATGAAGATTTTCCCAAATCTTCAACTCTGACATTTCTTCTTTTAAACACACCTATTTCATGCACACCAATGCAACATTTCACTTACAGACCTCTACATTATCTCAAACATGCAACCAGGTTAATTTAAAAAAAAAAAAAAAAAAAAAAACCCAACTTCCTATGACTTT
>NW_010391168.1:39317-48882 GCF_000710305.1 Buceros rhinoceros silvestris | reverse complement strand
AAAAAAAAAAAAAAAAGCAAAGCCATACTGTCTATGACTTTCCTTTATCCCAGAAATGAAGGCATCAGCAAATGAGAATCACAGAACACAGGACAATTGGTCTGCTTTGATCTGAAATACTCCCAGATCCAAAGCTAATCAGAACAGAGAGGAGAAAGCATCCAAAGGCCCAGAAACAGCAGAATCCTGTCAGATTGGCAGGCTTTTTTTCTTCCATTGACAAAACCAACAGGACCACAATATAAATGTTCTGAACCTGGAAGAGAGCGCTTTTTGAGTGCTCATGCAATCTTGGGAATCCTCAGAAAGACACCAAAGAAAACGCGCCTCAGTATTCACAGCAAATTAATTGGAAATTTTTTATCCCAGAAGAGTAAATAAACCCCATCTTATAGTTACCACTAAGGAAATGAATCAAATATGCAGCAACATTCACCATCCTGTACACCTCTTTGTCCAAAGGCAAGGGAAGACAAATCCCATACAGCAAATAACATTTTCCACAGGCTTTTTATGTAAGAACTGAATAGCCCATACATCACTAACAATTGCATTAGGCTCATAAATTAAAAACTACAGATTTTACCATGAGAATTATATCGAAGATGATAATAAATGGTAAAACAAATGCAGAATACAATTGGTACATTTTGTAAGTCATTTAAACTCATTTACCTGTAAAGTAAGTATCGGCAGGGAGAGTGGAACTAGCGAATCTGTAATATCCATTTCCTGGGAAACGGATCCCTTTCATTACTTCTGTACTCAGTGCAGCTAAAGATGAATCCATCCTTTCCACCTGGTAGATGGGAGAAGGCCCATTAAGTTCTTCAGGTTCATTCCAATTTATCTTTACCGTTGTGCTGTTTATTCCTTCAACACGAGGGGCATTAAGTTTTCTTGGAGCTGCGAATAATAAAAAAAAAACCCTAGGTATCATTGTCCATAATACTTGGGAAAGTATTTATTGCATATAACAATTTTTGCAAAACATCCTGCTTCAGTTTCTGATCTTAAGAATAAACACAGATAGAAGTTTAAGCAGAAAAAATTCTTAATCATTTTAAGAACTTGGTTTCAATTTCCCAGAAATCCCTTTTTTGTTTATTCAGGCTTTGGATAAATGTCTGTAGCATTATATCCAAACCAATTTTTTTCCATAACCTTTAAGAATCTGAATAAATGTCTTCACAAAAAGCACATTTGTATTCCTTCTTGATGAGCCTCCCATGTCATACTCACTGTAAGCATGCAGCTGTATGGCTTTCAGCAATGGATTTGAGGGAAAGACCAAAGGAGAATCTAAACAATTAATTAACTCGTTACATCTCAGCAGTACGGTACATGACAACATGAGACTTAGATATCTGAAGCTATCCTTGTCAGCAGGAGCAGAACTGCTATCTGCCCACAATGCTGAAGGCCCATCAGGTTGTTTTCCTCGTGGTGCACACACAGGACATTAGCATATGTTCAGATAATTATTCAGTTCAAGAAAAAGATCCGCTCTAACCTTTCCCTGCCAACACTGGTGCATAGTTAGTCTCCATATAAGATTGTTTCCACAAAGGCGCACAGTAGTTTTATGTTATTAGAATGATCCTCCTGCCATTAAAGCCAATACTCTGATATTCTTCTAAACACTCTGACAGTGTTGGTCACTCTATAGCTGAGTTATGAACAAAATTTGGGTATTTTAAATACTGTTCAGCAAGCCATTGGAGAGCAGCATGACCTGTTTGGCTAATGGCATGATGGCCATACAGGTGGGAGAGAAACGGACCATCACCGAAACAAGAAGAGACGTCATCTTGAGAAGTACAAGAACGCTCTATTGCTTTTAGAATCTACATCCATTTTATCTTGCCTTTTTTTTCTTCCACTGATAAAGGACTTAACAACAGAAACTTCATTTGTATCCAGGAAGTGAAATACAATGTCAACTTGTAAAAATTACTTGTTCCCGTAATGACATAGTAAAGAGCAATAAACGCCTTTCAAGTACAATAAAACCTGAATTAAAATATGGGCCTTCCAAATCTGACATTGCTTCACAGCACAGCATCGTACATAGCGCGAGTTCTTTAGAGAAGGAGAGATTGCTTCATTTAGAAAGAATTAATAACATCCTTTTAAACATTCACACATTTCCAAGATCATTAACATATTTTTCATCTTTCCTACTTGCCTGTAGCATGTTGCTACTTCTTTTTTTCTTTTTCTTCACCTCCCTCCCTCCCCCAAACTTGATAAATATTCTTCTTGGAGAAAGCAGGGAGTTGGGGAACTGGGAAACTGCCAATGGCAGTATGAGCTGTAAATTCCTGCTTAGGCATCATTTATGACTTCACAATCTAATTAGTATCTCACGCTATGGTAGAAATTTACAATGTCAAAACTGAAGTAATGCAGAGTGAGGTCATACGCTTTCCTGCAGAAGTAGGGCACAGCACTAATGAATTGTGGTATTAATGCACCAGTTTGAACAGAAAACATGGCTGAACAATCAAAACTTCACCTTCGAGGGAACTGGTGTACGTCAGCATTTTGAATGCGAACGGAAGAGGTTGAGCCCTCCAGTTCGGCTCACTGATGGTAAACCAGAAAGGCTCAAATTCATTATTTCTAAAACACATACAGTTAACTAACACTCATGACAATAACTGGATCTTCCTTTAAAGTCTAGTATTAATAAGCAGCAGTTACTGGGACCATAATTATGGCATCTCTGATACCCAAACCTGAAGCTTTTATGGGGCTTATGCAATTAACTACTTAAATGCATCGTAACACTTGCTTCTCTGACAGGGAAGTATTGATTTTTTAATCATTTTCCAGTCTCCTCTAGCACAAATAAATGTACTACAGTTACAGTTAATGCACTGTGTACACGCATTAAACACTGGCATGACACAATTTATTATTTTGTGATATATGGAACAGAAGCCTACCCTTCCAGAAAGGAACATCCTTGCTGTAACATTAGTACTTAAGCTACGGTCTTGTTGATGCTTAAGAATTCTTGTGCATTAAGAGAGTGGAAGACTGTACATAACTGTACATAAGTTAAAAGAAAAAATAAATAAAACCAAACCAAAACCCACACTCTGCAGAGGAACAGACATAACCACAAATATATCTGTAGCACTAGCCCAGCAGGGTACTAAATGCTGAAATCAAAAAATATTGAAGACTAAAAGATACAGTATATATTTTCCTAAAGGTGTCACTGTGGTACCTGTAGCTACTTTCTGAAAGATGAATCAACTCTAATTTTATCTGTTTAATTTTTTTTAGTCACGTTCCGTTAAGACACATCTGTCAAAATAATGAGCGTACTACATTTTAGTGGATTCAAAGTCACATTTTGTGTATTTTAATTATGTAGTTTTAATGTCTTGCTATATAATACATATTTAATATATTACAAAGCTAAAACAGTATTTAAAAGCCCATGATTGCTGCATGCCATTGTGTAGGAGAGGGCACAAAAAAGACCAATAAAGACAGATGGTCCATACAGCTTATGTTGAAGTCATAGATCTAAATATAGATGTTGCTACACAGGTCATTACAAATAAGCCTTTCCCATGTGTTTATGCACACACATGTACACAAAAATGAAGTTGGTAAGCAAAGAGCAGTTAATTTTGTTTTGTTTGAAATAATATCATTTTAGTTTTAGATTCGAAGACAGATGCCAGCATTTCGCTCTGAACAGATGGTAATTCCATCTAATAGTGCATCTCTGTATTAGTAAGGTCTGTTGTGTATACAAACAGTAATAAACACTAGGTAAGGATCAAAATAAATTTTAATTGTTGACATTAAATTCTGGCAGCCGCGGTTCTAAGGATACAATACTCCTTTCTCAAGTCTGTCAGGTTTACTAATACAACTGCGAAAGCTTTTTCATACTCTGCCAGATTCTTGTCCCAGGAATAACATATTTACACTGTGGCTAAATTTAACAGACTTACATATGTTTGAGTAACTACTGCTCAGCACACTGTAGGTAGATGTTTGTGTACCCTTCAACAGAAGCCTTTAATTCACCACTCTGAACAGTTCAGGAAGGTACCAGCAGCAAAAAGTATAGCTTATTATTATTCAGTTGAATTCAAAATGCATACATACAAATTAAAACAGAAATGTTCAGCAAATCTGAGGATAAAAACTTAAAGAAAATACTTTTTTTTTTTTTTCCATCTTGGAGTTTATCTTGCAGGTAATATTACGTGCCTCATTACTGGTCATCCATTTCATTTTTGCTACAAGTTACCAGTCCAGAGGACCCTGCAATTGCCATAGCATTTCTGGCATGGTCTTTTATTTCGCTGTGCTTCACAATAGTATCAGTCATTTCAACAGTAAATGAGTCAAGAAGTAATACTTATGGCTTCTGATAATATTTTCTATTTTTTAGAAGATTCTTTGGAGGCTGTTTTGGGCTTTTCCCCAAAAAGGAATAAAAACCCACCCATAACAGACATCAAAAGAAAATTTACTAAACACGGATATGTTACAATCATATTTCTTTAAAAATAGATGTAATACACAGTATTTTTTAAAAAATCATGAAAAATATATTGCTTCCACCATATGGGACAACCAACGACTCACCAACCGATTTAAGATGCAGCATATTGAGCTGACCATATGTTACAGTGCTGTTGAATGGCTGAGTGATTCATGCCCGTCACATTCTAGTATATCAATTAAAGCTCCTTGAAGTCTGCATGATTTGTGTCTCTGTTATTAAACCCTGCTAATTCATCCCACTTACACATCTGTTATAAATCTCTAGGAGTGCTGCATGATTCATGGCAATCTGTGAGCATGGTACAGCAAATTCTTCTCCTTGTAATTAACAGTAAATTGTTTTACTGCCATGCAATGAATTTTTCAGTTATATTGCAAATGAACTCCTAAATGCACGGTTCTTTCCCAAGAACTGACTTCTATTATTAGGCAATTAAAAAGTATTGCTTTGAACCAAAAGCTTTTAATCAAGAGGAATGCAACTTAAACATAGCTTAAAAACCTTGCAAATTTGACACGGAGGGGAAAGAACTGAGCTATTTTCTGAAGTGTAATATGTGGTTGGTAGGGGAGAAGATACCACTCAAGTTTTGAGTCCCTGCTAATTCCCTGAAACTCAAAGAGCAGCTCGAACACTTGGCAAGACAAGTTTGAGCAGATACTATTTATCTTGGAAGTTACTTAAGTCATCTGTCATTATGAAATTTCCCAGATTACTTTACACTTTCCTAATTGTAAAACAGTGTCTTTATTCTTGAAATAAATAATTGGATAATTAGCCAAGCTGAATCATCAGAGGATTCCAATGCTACTCAAGTGTTCTTGTCAAAGGTGAAGCAAATTCATTTCAGCTTTGCCTCTGCAGCTTTCTGAAGAGGCTTTTGATTTTTTTTCCTGCTACATTCTTGGCAGCAGCCTCAAATTCATGAGTCCATACATCAAGTCAGTAGTTTAACAACAAATGAAATTAAATTCAAAGAAGGGAAACTAATTGAAGGACAGCAACAAAAGTGTTTGGTAATGTGCTTTTTAATATGGCATGCCACATTTGCATGATAATTTTTCCTTTTTAGCATGGAGCAGAAAGTGACTAGCTTAATGAGGGATTATTCAAGACAGGAATGAACAAAATGCATTCATAACTAAGAACAAAGATTGTATTATGAAATGGAAACAGGCAACTGCCGAGAAGTAACTGGATGATTGGTTTATGCATTATGAATAAAAAGGTAGAAAAATATTTATATTAGTATTCACTAATGACTATATATACAAGATTGTTGTAATTAAAATTATAAATTAACATATTAAGAGCGCTTGTTTAATCACTTTGGGTCCTATTCACAACGAAGAGACTTATGTACGTGCATGCAAAACAATCTCTGTTTTCAGGCCAGCAGCAAATGGCCCCCGTATTTCTCTTTTGTAACAATGGAAAATATACGTTACTTACTACCTGTTTAATGGGCATGTACGATTTTAAAACTGAGGCGTAGCATTTTGAGGCAAAGCAGTCTATGACAGGCATAAACAACACCGTATTGCCATGACAAATGGGTTGAAGGCTTTTGAAAAGGGCTTGCACCAGACCTTCATTATGGACAGAAAAAACGGACAAATTACTCAGATTAAAAGGGTAATCAGAAAGAAAATGACATCAAGGAGTGTAAGACAGACCAGAAAGTCCATCAGCATCGTTACTGCAGTGAACCTAGAGGCAACTCCAAAGCCACCAATACAACTACTTGAGAAATCTGCCAAGAAGCCAGATGCAGCTGGTGCTGGAAGGCTATCTTCTACAAATTAGCTACTGAATCCTGTAACTGCCATCAAAGGCAAAGGATCGGGAATACAACGTGCTGGGGTAAACGGCAGCAATCACAAAGCCACACTTTGGTGTGTCCTAAAAAATGTTTTTTAAATGCAGTTAAAAAGAATTAAGAAGGGCAAAAGAAAGAGGAACTTAAGTACAAGAAACAAGCTCAGTCACACAGTAGTTCATGCATCACAGCTGTACAGGTTGTTTAAGGCACCACTTGACTATCTGGTTTGAGAGGGGTAGCATAAGCAATTGTACTAGTCCAAGCACTCGGATGGCTAATTCCATCCTGCTGAGATGTCAAGAAATTGCTTGGAATAAAAAGGTGTTTCTCTGCCTGACTGAAAAATTTGGAAAACATTCATGTTTTGTCTCGGTAGATCCTGCAAGGAATAATGCAAATAATTCCTAATTTAATGAAATCACATCGTCAAAAAAAAAAAAAAAATCACTTTAAAGGGACCAGGTCTTTCACTGGTACCAGCTTATATAGATTGTAATGTACCAGATCAGAATCCCGTGAGAGAAAACCACAGAGCAAAAAGTGCTTTTGAAAATAATAAAAAAAAAACCCCAAGGCTAATAACAACAACACGCTGAATGCCATTCTCAAAAATAAACAGTTATTTGAACTCAGCAGACCCTGGTTAAAGGAATAAAGTAAAATGTGGCTCTAGGTGTTGAGATGAAAAATTTATAATTACCTATTCACTGTTTCTTTCAGTTCCACGCATACAGTTCCACCTCACAATCTTGGGGTAGCAAAGACAAAAACGGAGCTTGATTTGGATTCCAAATGTTCAAAGTATTAAATTTGTATCTGAACATACCAAACTGAGGTTCTCTTTCTGTCCAGTCACCTTCTCTTTGAGTATCAGAGATGGGTTAATTCTCTTCTTTCGTTACCTTGATGTTCTAGTCTTAATCTTTCATCCCAGTACTTCATTACCACATTACATTGATCTTCCAGCATTTTTTCCCATTCTCGGAGCTGGTCACACATCAGGCATACCCGTGCAAGTTCTTTCATTTATCACACCGATCCTTCTTCCTGGTTTCATGTGCATTTGTGACAGCGACCACTCAGCTTTTTCATAAAATACCTTGATTCTTATCAATTCTATTTTGTTTGCTTCCTCACTCTTCTCGCATCCCTCTGGCTGCGTCATCATCTTTTATTACTGTTTACAAACACTGCAACTGTGTACATTGGTGAGGAAATTTTTTGCCCGTCTGACAGGCACGAGAACATATGACTGATTTCAGTTCTCTTTCACTCTTCTCCTGCAAAGCTACTCTGGTACAGATGCCTGTACTGAACCCAGGTTAGGAGGGAACTACTTGTTATGTTTGCTTCTGGATTATTGTAACTAATTTTATGTTATACTCAAAAAGACTTTTTACTGAAAAATAAGCAGACTGTTTCTTATGCTTCTCCTCCCTGAGGCCTTACCCCTAAATTCTACCCTTGGCTGAATAATTCTCTTTTATTTGTCTTTTAAATCCTTTCTCAAAGCCTCTTACTTTTCTTCCTTGGAATTTTGTTTCTAATGATTGCACACCCTTGTTTCTACCCTTGCTTTTATTTGCTGTGTTATGCTGTATGAAAGAAAACACGCTGTCAGAGAAAAAGAAGAATTACAGATTTGAAGATAGCTAGTCTTCAAATTAACCTAATGGATATGAATGAAACTTAAAAATTACTTAAGACTTCAAGTGGCAACTGTTAGCAGGCATTAGCAATTCCAAAAGCAAGCCCCAACACATCAGCTGGACACACCAAAATCACAGTCATCAAGGTACCCATTGGTAGAAATGCTCCATGTGATAAATCTGTGTACTCCACACACGGAAAGACTAGAGATGGTTTTCCATTATTCTCCTCAGGATCAGAGGAAAAGAATTAGTCTAATTTAGTATAACCTCTAGTCCAGCTTGGAACACAATTCAAAGCTCCTGGACTGTGTTACGGTGCAAAGGGACCATCGTGCTGGAGCACATTTCAGTCGAGATTTCCTCCAAAAGGCTCCCTTTGCCAGGGCACGGAGGGCGACTGGCATCCAGCCAGGGAGGCTGTCGCTGTGCCAGGGAGACATTCCTTTACACACCAGAACTTCTCAACAGTCCTAGAAAGGCAATTTTAATTTCATTTTACACCATTCAACGACACAAAAGGATATTAATAGACTAGGACTGGATCATCTATTTTGACAAATGACAGGGACTGGTTTCTGCTATCTTTTCCAAGTTTGAATTGCTTTGATCTGAAAGTCATCACATAAGTAGTGTTTCTTTTAAGTTTTCTTTGGAAATACACTTTTACAGAACTCCCAAGTGGAGCATGCATATACAAAAAAACCTGGATGGAGACTATTGAACAATTTTCTCCAGTAATGAAAAACGTGAATGGTGGAAGATAAAATTCAGTGTAAAACCTTACCTGTTTTACTCTTTAATTTGTAAAAATTTGAGACATTGCATTAACATGCTTTAAGAACTTAAAAAGGAACTTAAGAAGAAAGGACTGATTCTCTGCTTTCAAGGCTTACAACAAGCAGCAGGAAAAGGCTACGCTGCCAAACAGCTAATAAACAAGGACGCATCTGTTGTTCTATTTTGTACTCTCCCATCTTCTCTAATGTGATAGGCCTCTAAGTATTAACACAAAGGAGATGGTCAGAAACAAGCATAACTAAGCTATTGTTTATGAATCTTAATAAACATACAAATGCAAAGCCACATCATTTGTAGTAACAAGGTGTGCTGTTCAGGCCCTCTTTGTTTCCATGGTTATCAATACAGCCTGGAATGCTGCTCCTTGCATGGCTGTATGGTATGGGATAAAGTCATACTCATACAAGTTGGAGGCTCTGAAGATGGCCAGCTTGAAACTTCAAGAGGTAGCAGTGAGGAAACAAAACAAATTTTGAAATCAGCAATTCAGCAAGACAGAAGACTGACAGTATAATCTTTGGCCAATGAAACACAAAGATGATATGGTGAATCAAAGGACAAATCATCTATCTTCCACTTGTGAACAAATGGAAAGGTCATTAAACAAATAGACACATGAAGAACAGAGAGCAAACTCGAGGGAATATCCCAACAGCTTAAATTCCCTTTCAGTTCTTTTATATAAAAGCTTCTTATTTACTGGCTCTGCACAACTCCTCATTCCCTGTATGGAAACTCAAACCCACGCCT
>NW_010391168.1:30642-39229 GCF_000710305.1 Buceros rhinoceros silvestris | reverse complement strand
CCCCCCGCCCCCTCTCTCTCTCTCTCTCTCTCTCTCCCCATTCATTACAGAGGAGCTTTGATGAAATTCAGGCCACTCAATACAGCCCAGGGAGCCTAGGAAAACATCCTGCACAACAGAAATTTTTCAGATTTTTTCCTACGGGAGACCAAATTACATAAGAAAGGTAATTTAAGATCATCGTTACAACATCCATACGACACCACCAGTAATTGCTTAAAAAACCCCGCTAATATTGTGAAAGTAATTAATGTGTTTTAAATGCCTACACAAAAGGAAAACAGAATGTTACGCAGTCAGCTCTCGGCAGGTGACCACCAGAATGCCACATAGCATGGATTTTGAGCTTATATTTATAGAATTAAAGAGCTGTACTGACTACCTCATTCCATGAATAAAGGGACTTGTGAAGCTGATATTCCTAACAATTTCTCTCTTAAAACCCTCTTGATCCTCTGATGTCTAAGAAGCGAGTTCATGCCAGTCTTTTCTTCAAAGTAAACACAGGTTTTCTCCTTCTCTGTTCTCTAGCAATGCTTATTTCCCCCTAAATTAGAAAGTTAGCAGCTTTGAAATCCGTAACACACGTGGCTGAAATTAACTCAAAGACTGAAAATTTACCAAGGTGCACTGGCACATATATGCAGTTTCTTAAGCATTGTTTCAGAAGAAAGTGTGACAATACAAATCAAAATGTCCTGAAACTCAGGGGCTAAATAGACAAATGTTTTCAAGAGAGCAGCCCCAAAGCACGTATGTTGGTTCTGCATTAGACACAACAATATCTATCTACGTTTGTTAGAGTTTAATACAAAAACCACGTAACTCCTTTTTCACGGGTTAAGCAAAGTGCTGGCACAGCACATGCATTTTACATGCAGACTCAAAAACCTCAAATTAACAACTTCTTAGCATGATAAATGAATGAGTTCAGCTACGTGTGTGTACATTACTGTTTAAACAAACGGGAACAAAAATATACATATCCATAACCTGCAATTGAGAGAGCAACACACAAATCCTATTGCCATAATAGCGTATCTTAAACCTTCTTTGAAAACATTTTTGTTTTAATCTGTCAAGATAAACAAATAATAATTAAGCAAGTCATTCTGTATTAATACAACACCTATTCCTGTCACTGTGCATCAAAATATGCTCATCTTAATGGTATTCATTAGCTAACTGTGTGTCAGCCTTGCACTTTGATACAAATTCTTTCCTTACCAGCTGCCAAGGTTTGCCCCACGCCTGGCTCACTGGTAACACAGCCAACTTGATTGCAGAGAGTAACAGTAAAGTTGTACGTCCTGTAAGGTTTTAATCCCGTTGCTACATAGGATAGCTCATGAGCCTCAGCTATATGCAAAACCTGCAAAGCAAACAGATTGGAAAAGGACAGCTGGTTAATATTTTCATTCCTATTAATTGAGGACATGTTCACTAACAAGAAACTTGTCTCTGAATTTGCAGATTCCTTCATTTAGATGTGGAAAAGCCTGCAAAGACCAGCTGTGGGAGAGGATTATTCTGGAGAATCTGAACAAGATAGGATTTAGGTGATAATACTTCCCATCACACTGTTTTATGAGGTAATAAGCCAGTTCCTGAGTGGATAAATGAGGAAACAAAGTTATTGTCTCATAAAACTGTGTGGTGGTGCAGTTATCACCACGAACAGTGCAGCTACAATCCAGATGACAAAGATGACACTATTAAGTGGTGAAATCTGACCACCGTTGAGGAGTGACATGATTAGCAGGCTTTAGGAGGGAGGGGAATTACTAATACCTACAGACATTTGAATCTGCTGGACTTTAAGCTGTAGAGACAGTGGAACTGAATAAACCGTTTTGTTTTAGATAACTTCTTCATCAGATGTTTGTTTAGATGAAAAATCTTGCAAGCCTGTGACCAGAAGCAATTTACGTTTATGTATTGCTACAACAGCCCCAGGAGCAATAGTATCCCCACTTCATAGACAAATAAACCGGGGCCCATCTGTGACACTACTGAAAGACAAAATCAGCTCTAAAACGAGAAACAGAATATCAGAGCAACGGACCCACTCCCACAATCTGATTACCTGTCACGTTTCTCTGCTCATTCCTAAGTTTTCAGCTTACTACTGCTGCCATTTTATTTTGTTTACCAAGCCCATTCACTCAAAAATTACAGCAGTATTTTAAAAATCACATATTTAGACTGTATGGTTTTCTGCTATTTTAAGATTCTTGGCTTCAAAGATCCGTCCATTATCCAAAGAAGCCAGACAAGCACCTACTTAATGAAAATGCAGATTCCCACAAAACCACGTGTCTTTAAGCGCACCAGGAAAGACAGCGATAATAAGCATCAGAACATACAAAGATCAAGGTAATTAAACGTTGTTGCTCAATCTCATCCCTCTTAATTTGGGATCTCACCCACTACTGAAAACAAGTCAGCTCAGGAACACAACTAAAAACCTGAAAGTAGTGTGTAACATCACAAAGTGCTGAAGATAAACTGATAGGTGAAAAACTTACATCAGAAGATATACAGCAAATCAGGGAAGCAATTCATCACAATGTCAAGGAGATTATCAAACTTCATCAATTTTACTGTTACCAGTTAGGAAAAGTTTAATGTAACAAACAATAATACCTGGGAAAAGGGTGGCAAGAACCTTTGCTCAGTCATCAAGCTGATGCTGTATCCCATCACTTCTCCTCTTGCTAAATTGTCTTCTGGTTTTTCCCATGACACATTGAGGGAATATGGTGAAAGAGGAAATACTGATGGAGATGGCATGAACACTGGGGCTGAAATGAAATTAATATAATAACATTTGTAAAACAAGTGAGCAATGTGTGTAATCAAGCTTTCTCATTGTGTTTGTAAAACACCATTTCAGGGTTTTTAATCTTATTTTCAAATCTAACTGGAATTAATTGTTTTGATAACACATAAAAAGTGCCTGACCCACCATTCTCCTGTTTTCTACTCTGGCCATGAATGCAAAATAAAACTCTGCCTACATCTTCAAAGAAAGATCATCACTAAAGTCCTAACCCTTGTAGCAGGTAGGAAAGTACCTACGAATGAAAATATCTTGAAGAAAAACTTCATGCAACCTGGGAAAAAACTGATAAAAGCAAAAAGTGTTCAATACTCCAGCATCTTAAAAGCAATTTTGTCTGCTAGGCCAGTTTGAAATTAACATGTCTCTCACTTCTTGCAAAACAGTTCCCCTGTCTTCCATAGTAAACCTGTAAAAGGATTGTTTGCACTGCGGTTAAATCCCCACCTGATTACTCCGTAATAATAGGATACCAACTCATAGCACTTCTGCTATGTACAGCCACACTAATGGACCTCTTCCCAAACACAGTTTAACACTTTTATAACGTATGGTATTTAAGAACAGATAGGCACAAAAACTCACTTTGAAAGGGGAATTAGTTTAGCCTGATGTCTTGCAGGAGCAAATGACTGAGAGCATGATTTTCAAGTCCACAGCGAACAAAAGCATCAGTGATGTAGCAGGGATGTTTAATTGTAAAACACAGATCCTATCAGCCTAAAAAACCTAGATTTCTAATTAAAGCATTGAAACAATAGCTGTTATTCCAAATAATATATCAAATGGCAAGCCCTTTCATAAACCTGAATGGAAAGTTCATAGTAAGAGCCACCGTGAACTGGTTAAACTTTTGGAAAAAATAGCCCATTTTATGACACTCGGCCTCCACAAAAGCATATGAAAACTTCCAAGCACTGTAGTCCTGCAAAGGTAACCCCCTCACGTTCTCCAAAAAAAACTGCTTTCTAAGCAACCAAGGCTTCAGTTCAGGAAACTCCTTTCTGAATAGACATATTTTCTTGGACAACATTCCTGATTCACACCAACTGTTAATACATTTGTGACAAAACCAATCTTTTTTTCATGTTTTCTCCCTTTAAAAAACATATAAATGACAACCGGGAGAACAGTGTAGAATTCAACATTGCTTGGTAGACTTTGCAATCTTGTAGTTTAGAAATCCTGGTTTAGAAATCCTGGTTTAATTAGCAGGGATTATTGTCATCAACAATGTGATTTTATGATGAAGAAAATGTTTTTGCTTAACATGTTAAGGTCTGAGAAAATCTGACTGTCATTAATTACTCAAAAAATGAGAATTTGTCCCTATTTGAATCATCACTGGATACATTTTATTGAAAAAAAATTAAGAATGGATTATAATTTAGTTTTTCCTTTCATTTCTATCAAATTCAAACCAGTACTTACCAGCCTCTCCTGTTTGTCCTGATACCCAGTCTGAAGATATGCTACCTGCCATGTTTACTGCTAGCACGTAAAACTCATACTCTGTGAACGGCTCCAGATCAGTGACTGCGGTACTGGTCTGTGGTGGAGCCAGGGCATTTTCATTAGGAGACTCCATAACTGGTTGAGGACTGAGCCATCCACTGCTTTGGAAAATACGAATTTCAGGAGAAAGGAAGTTCTCAGCTGGTTTTAATTTTTTTCTCATGTAAAGTTCATATCTTATTATTATGCCTAGAGAAAAAAAGCAAGCCAGAAAAGTTAGTGCATTTAAACGAGTTCTGGAGTTCTACTAAAATACCAACACCAATATATTTAATGAGCTAAGAAGAACTAATCAATTAACATAATAGAAAATACAGCATTAAAAGTTTTCCTAATTACTTTCATCCACATGGTCACTTTGACATTTCTTGCTTTACACTATTTATTTTCTCTCTCCATGCAGTTTTGGGATTTCATTATAAATGTCTGGATGGAAGTGTAAGTTCTTCTGCCCTCACTGGAAGACAATATCCAAAAGTTCTGATCAAATGTTACTGGAAATCAGTAGGTTACTGGAAATTAGTTCAGGCCTCTGATTTGCAAAGGGATATTTTAATTTTTATTTTTTTTTAAAAACACAATGGTGAGAGAATTTTTGAGAGACAGTTTAATACTAACCTTTCAGAACTTACTACTGGATAGGACATCTGTATGTGTGTGTGCGTGTCAGTTTTCCATCAACATAAACCTACTATGTACTCAGCAAGGTCTCACCATTTAAAAAAAGAAAAACCAAAAACCACCTCAGTATTGTGGTATGAAGCAATATATGATCTAGGTTGGACTGTGAAAGCAGCTTAACTGTAAGAACAGGCTGTAAGAAAGCTGACTGGGGACTTCCCAAATGGAAAAGGTGAGAGACATAGCAAAGCCAGGAGATGGTTAATTACCATATAATGGTTAATTACCATATATATCTGGGGCTGTACTCATGCACAGAACTGGAGAGGTTGCTTGGGAGAAACAGCTTCTCTCTTTGCCTTTGGGAAGACCAGGAAATCTGACCAGGCATCAAAAGGAATACGAGAGTATTGCTCAAGTCTGTCTGTGCTGGCAGTTACGTGCACGTAATGGCTACAGGAGCAAATATGCTGCAGGTTGAGAGACGTGGGCTAACGGCAAACAGCATGTCCCGCGCTGTAGTAACTGCCCCTCTAAATACACAGAGATGCTCTTGTGAGGGCATTTTTCCTGTCTGACCTGCTAATAGCTGGCAAACAAGATGCTGGAAGAGAAAGTCAAGGTCCCCATGCACAGATGCCCATTTTGTGGACAGACTGAAATGCACGCACGAATACTTGTGTAATAGCTGTGAAAGTGCAAGTTCACAAAACCCCACTGCATGTATATTAAAAGATAAAGCCTTTACCAGTAAAATCTGTGGCATCACAAAAGCATCCTACAACAGCTGCGTTCTCAGTTTCAAAAACCTAAAATATTATTACGCAAGTTAGACCAGCAACTCTTGGCAACTGCCTAATCTCTAACCAAGTTATACTGGTAATGGAATTAGTTACTACACATGACGGATGGTTTTAAAAACAGACTTCTCTGTTAATTCTTAGTTGGTTTTTTTTCCCTGTAACTGTTAGCTGTTTATTTACTCTTTGTCAGGCAGTATCACCACATCTGCCTGAACTAGGCGATCTGGCAAATTAGGAAAAAATTCATTTTACTGTAAATGTTTAATTACAAACGTGATTTTTGCTGTAGCAGATGCTACTAAGGGCGAAATCCTGGACCCAGTACATTGAGTCGGAGATCTGGACACCAAAAGAATAAAACACAGGCTCTCAGGATACGTTTAGTGGCAGAGAGGCAAACTATGACAACGTCTGTCTTCATTCTCATTTTATGTCACATGGATAACGCAACATATTCTAAGCAGATTTGAGAAAATGCTGCTTTTTTTCTTTGCAAAATCTTTGCCTTACAAAAGCAAATACAATGTCCTACCATTTGGTTTCTCAGGTGGTGACCATTCCACAGCCAGTTCTGTAGAGCTGATGGTTTCTATCACTGGTGGGTGTAGCCCTTCTGGAGGAGCTTGGGCAGTAATTACTGTTACTGGCTGGCTCTTCAAACAGCCTCCACTAGTACAGGCTTGCACAGAAAAAACGTACTTGGTAAATGGAAGGAGATTCCAAATAATTGCTGAAGTTTTTAAGCCTTCATACTGACCACAAGGCTGGAGATCAACCAAGTTAGTACACGTCAAAATGTACTTCTCTATGGGCCCAGAGTCATTGGAGAGGCTTGTCCAGTGAAATAAAACAGAGTGGTGACTAACAGGAAAGACAGGAGTTAAATGCAGGCTTCCTGTAGGTGTCCCAGATTTTGTTCTGTATGTCACCGAGGTGCTTCTTGTCAAACCATGAACATTGCTGGCTTGGATGTAATAGGAATAGAACGTATATGGAGATAACATGGTGTCGGTGAAGGTCTGAACACCTAAAGCAAACAGGTGAGAAGAAAATTTTATCAGTCTAATGCATTAGAATAATCTTAATTTGCACACTTAAAAGTTTTTCCAGCCCTAATCCAAGACATAAGATATTTAAGCCCGTTTGTGTGTTGTTCTTGAGAACATTATGAACATTTTAACTTCTCAGCTTTTTAACTGGGAAAAAGCCAACCCCCCTCCATTTCCCTTTATTGTCTTCTGCTACACATTGGTAACACTAGAGAAATAATTTTTCCACAGAATTTCTCCTAGTTCCTGCTTTAAGCATGAACAAGATTAACACAATTATCTTCTTATTCCTCCTTTGCTTGAAAATAATTATTTCAAACATAAATCAACTTGGATATTAGTGGATCTGATTTAGAAAAAAAACCCACAAACCATTCTGTAAATTTTCACACCTTTGTTTTTGATTCATTTCCTACCATAACACCAAATATTCCATCTTCCTGTACTTCCACTTCCTCACTTCTAAAATAACGCTTAACAGTTCATTTGTAAAGCATTTGATCTTGGATGGAAAGTGCAAATAATTGTTTAAAAGGTACATCCAAAGCCTGCATTTACCGTCCTCACCCCCTGCTTTCCATTACTCTAGATTGCTTTTTAACAGCCATGACCATGAATAGCTCCTGGGTGGATTCCAGAAGCATCTCAGTCATCACAGCACAATATGAATTTACGTACCACCATACACTGTTTTGCCTTAAGAAATGATGACCATTGAGTAACATACTACATGCCAGAGCACTGATACTCTTCTTCAAAGCAAATGGGGAGAATATAGCTATTTCTACACCCTCTTTGTACATCCACACTGGCAAGGCAGCCCTGAGTACAACTTAAAGCAGAGGAGCACAAAATTGTGAGTATTGCTGGATATTCAGCCCTTGACATTGCAGTACAAAAGAGCAGCGCCAGCCAAGTAATTGCTTACAGCGCTTCCACTCTCACTCAGTCATCACAAACTTATCGCTGGAGTCCAGCAGTAAGGAGACCGGGGAATCTCATCTTCATGCCTTTCAAACCCTGGTGCTTCAGGCAACGTTGGAGAATGGGTCTGCCAGCGGCAGCAGTATTATTGCGACATCCTTATGCATCAGTAGCGAGCAGGCAAGCGATGCAGCAGATTTCTGTCTTGCTGGCAAGATTCAGCTGTTTGTTCTTCAGCTTCCGGGTTAGCACATCGTTCACAACTGCAGGTGCAAATGCTCAACTGCACTGCAGACCTGTTGAGCCCTTTCTGAGCTGCATGGACACACTCAGCCTGGCTGAACTGTTTCTGGGCACAAGAAGCGTTAGAAAAGACTCTTGGACATGCTGGCAAGAATCCAGGACCAGGAGCATGACAAACAGTTGCTGTGAGGGACATGGGCAAGTCGGAGCTTGCCACGTGTCCAGTTTCCGATTTTGTCTCCAGAGGAAAGAATGGCCACAGAAGCAGTGCGAGACAGTGCGCTAGAAAATTCAAAGAGCTGTGCTTCATGGTATGATAGGATCCCCATCCTACAGACCTTCAACTCAGAAGAGCCACAGAGAAGAAAAAAAAAAAAAACACACAAGGAAAAAAAAGGAAAAACCCAACAAGACTGTCAGCAGCAGCAGCAGGTACCACAACGCTTCTTGAGATGACAAAACAGTAGTATTCCCTGAACTAGATTCTAGGACCTCCTCCCCTTCAGAAGCCAACCTAAACCTGACTATCAAGGGTTAGGGCTGGACCAGCCACTAGACAAATGACAGACACTCTCTATGACCATACCCCC
>NW_010391168.1:0-30184 GCF_000710305.1 Buceros rhinoceros silvestris | reverse complement strand
GACGGCCTGGGATTGAAGGCAGAATGGACAGAGTCCTCCTCAGACAACTGGCCATTGAAGAGGAAGAGAGAGCGAGACCCTCCACTTTACACCAAATATGATGTATATGGGATGGAACACCTTGTTGGTCAGCTTAGGACAGGTCACTTTACCTGTCCTGTCTGCTCCTCCCTGCAGGTGCAGCCTCTGAGTTACTGCACCCCCAACCTGGTGCACAGGATTTAGCAGTGACCTTGGTCTTCCCAGCAGCAAGTATAAGCAGGAGCCTTTCTGCATCCCAACTCCTGGTAGTGACTGTAAACACCAAGTGTTATCACTGCTAGAAGCAGACACTGTCTGCAAAAATTAACTTCAGGAAGTGCCATCACTGAAAAGAGACTGAACTGAAAAGTGAAATCACTGAACAGAATAAGTTCTGTTCTAGCTCAAACCCACCTGGAACCCAATCTAGAACCATCCAGTAACCTAGATCCTACTCTAGACACCGCCGATCTAGAACTCACTCATGGACCAACTACCTAGAAGCCGCTCTAGACGCGTTTGTGTTGTCTAGAACCTGCTCTAGAACCAAGAAACGGCCCTGAACTAATGCAGTAATCAGCACTTGGGTTTGCTGAACCTCATACAATTGGCGCATCGATCCACCCTGTCCACATCACTCTGTAGAGCCTCCTGATCCGAGCAGATCAACACATCCACCTTAGTGTCATCTGCAGACTTACTGAGGATGCACTCAATCCCCACATCCAGACTGTTAACTACGATACTAAAGAGAACAACCCCCATACTGATCTCTGGCGAACACCAGTTGTGCCCGGCTGCCAACTGGATAGGACTCCATTCACCACCACTCTCTGGGCCCAGCTATTCAGCCAGGTTTTTTATCCAACAAGATAAACTTTGAAACAACAAAATAAACCACAATCCCCTCTGGAACCAGCAAGCAGGCTGAAACATCAATCTAGAATGGGCAAATAAGCTAGATTATTATCTAGAACCAGTAAGTCTGCAGACTTACTGAGGATGCACTCAATCCCCACATCCAGACTGTTAACTACGATACTAAAGAGAACAACCCCCATACTGATCTCTGGCGAACACCAGTTGTGCCCGGCTGCCAACTGGATAGGACTCCATTCACCACCACTCTCTGGGCCCAGCTATTCAGCCAGGTTTTTTATCCAACAAGATAAACTTTGAAACAACAAAATAAACCACAATCCCCTCTGGAACCAGCAAGCAGGCTGAAACATCAATCTAGAATGGGCAAATAAGCTAGATTATTATCTAGAACCAGTAAGTAGTTTAGAACCTGAACTAGGACCAGTGTAACTTAGAACCTTAGTTAGAATCCAATCTAGAACCATAAAATTGTCTAGATCATTATCTAGATCGCTCAAACATGCTAGAAGCCGATCTAGCTCCAACAGGTGAGCTAGAGCATTATGTAGAACCATCTTCTCCCTATCAAACCATTCACACCTACTCTAGAAAAAACTGCACCACCACCACCAACCACCCTCCAAAACCCAGCCTCTGGACCAGACCTGGCCTCTAGGGCCCCAGGTCTAATGTCAACAGCAAGCACATGACTTTCCCATTCTTCAAGTAAAGGGACTGGAAGAGACAGATCACCCAGAACACCGACAATGCATGCCAGAAATCATCATATGCCAGCATCACCTCAACATCATGAGAAAGTTCATTCAGTATTGAGCACCTGATCACCAGAGGTTTTTATTTCAGTGGGAATATTGGGTGGATAAAACTGGATAAAGACAAAAGGCAGAAGGTCCTACATTCCTCAGGTGAACAACTCCACCGGGTATTTAGCTAAGTAATTAGAACCAACATGATTTGGAGTTAGAATTGTAAGTAATTTTGGGTTTGTTGGGGTTTGGTTTGGGGTTTTTTTTTTTCAACATTTTAGAGCAAGTATTTTATTTTATCCTTAAGACAAGGATCGGTATCTCCTGAGCCTCTGGTTTCCCAGTAAGGAAAACATTGTTGTAATCGGGCATTCAGCAATACTGTCAGCCAGATCACCAGGCAGATTAGAAGATTATTCTTAATTTTCCTTGGGAAGTTCAATGTTTCTGTAAAACTCTCATTTAGTCATAATGTTCATCCAGTTGCACTCCTGAGGCATTTCACAAGCATTACAAATTCTACTCTATACTGAGAAAAAGAGGAACTATTAAAAGTTCTAACAGCATTAACAACATATTCTTGACATTCAAACACCAGCAGACAATTTCACATCATTAATTAGAGGGATTGCCAGGAAATGTCAAAAAAGTCTTTTGAAATCAAATCTATGTTTTTACAAAATAATGTTTTGTTAAATAGACATGCTAAGTCTCATTTTCCAGCTAAACACATTCAGAATTTTTCACTCTCTACAAAGTAGGTACAGTCAGGAAATAACATCCTCAGCAATGCACTCAGTTTCAAGTACATTATGAAGCACATTTTTATGACAACAAAGTACAAGGGCCACTCCGAAAGTCACACCTCCTGTTTTACTGTGTTGGCCCATGATGTCAGAGGTGGATGCTGGTGGTCTGGCAGTAGAGGTTGAACCTTCCCACCAATATTCCTTTAAATTTTGTTGCCATGTGACAAACAGCAGTAGAGGGGCAGCCTGACAAAATGCCCTCTGACATGGGAGTGTGCGTGAAGCAAAGGTGTGGAATTGAATTCCTCCACGCAGAAAAAATGGCACCTGTTGATGTTCATTGGCACCGCTGAAAGCTTACAGAGACCAAACAGTGGGTGTGAGCACAGTGAGGCAGTAGGCAGAACGTTCCAGCAGTGGCGACAGTGACGGTGGGTCATCTCTCCTGGTGCAGATTTTTACGAGTGCTGCACGGAAGCTCTTGTTCATCACTGGAGAAAATGCACAGCCCGTGGTGGTGACTGTGCGAAAAATAGTGGTTTATAGCTGAGAATTTTTGCTATCAAATAGTGTTACTGTGCTCTTGGTATTTGTTGTAGTTTCCATGGAAATACTACGTAAATAGGAGGCAATATTTTCGGGACAACTACGTATGACAACAAAGTATAATAGCTTTTCTTTTGAAATTAATTCATATTTTTCCTAAAGTTAGGCTTTGAAACCAAATTAAGGAATCTGAATATTTTCTAATAGCTCTCAATTTTTTGGTAATGTTTCTTTCTCTTTTTTCAATCTCTTAATCCCATGCTTATATGGGGCCACACACCCTTCCTCTTAGTATATATTATGACGTGTACAAAAGCACAGCATAAGCCACAGAATAACTGACTGTAAGACAGCAGTGTGCACCACAACATAAAAATGTTAGATGCATTCCAAAGTATTTGTGCTTTCACTCAATAATAGCTTTTTTTCCCCCTCCAGCGTACATGCCAATAATCAGAAAAGACTCAACATCTGCAAAATATTAATGCTGCATCACTATGAAAATGCAACAAACTGAAGAAGCTGCTAGAACAGAAATCAAACATTCGCGGCATTAAACCACACCTGCCTTCAATGAACCCACTTGTGTGCCGTAAATACATAAACCCAGCATCCAGAGCCACCGCCTTTGATAAGAGGATCAATAGTAGCACAAAATGGCCTTTCCACAGCCAGGACTGTGTCGAATCCTTGAGGGCTGCCTTCTGAGGATCCCTTTGCGAGCCTCAACAGGAGAGAAGTGGTGCTGCTAAAGGCAAATCAGGAGCTACACTGATAGCTCAACAGAAGGTGCTAAAAGTTAGAGGCCACAAAAAGCTTTCCTAATCTGTTAGCAGTTTAAAACCAGGAGAATAAAAAAAAAAAAGAGAGAGTTTAAACACATTATGACTCTTTCATTCACCCTAGCTCTTTACCTGGGACTTTGCCCTCTTTTAGAGCCTCCATATGTTTGGAGGAAATGTTTTTCATGAGGCAATTTTAAAGCTTTTCAGATTAAAAAATAAAAAATTATCATCCATTTTGGGTGACTTCATTTACAAGATTGTAGACTGGCATATTTATTTCTTTCATGCAAAATTAATAACAGTAACTCACTAAAGGAAAACAGAATAATGTATTCAAAATCACAGAGAATGATGAAAGAAATGAGAAATAATTAAGAAACATCGCACATATAGATACGTACACACACACACAAATCTTTAATCTATAAATACTTACTATAAGGGTGGTGGTCTTCGGTGGTATAAATTTCAGCCTCATCCCTATAGAGCCGGTAAGTAAGCCTGTTAGAATTTGGAGAGTCAGGGGACCTCCATGAAAGGCTGATAACGGAGGAGTTGAGAACTTCTCCTGCAGGAGGAGGTTGCTGGAACGGAGCTAAAACGTACACAAAACCAAAGTCATTGACACATTATTGAAGTCTCTAGTTCAATTTTAATTTATTTTTTCAGAGGATTCATTCCATTTTAACACAGGCCAGGCACGACTTCCTCTAATAGAACAGAAATGGAAAATATTTAATTACAAATTTTACAAGGGTTACAATAATCAATTATTAATTGATTAAATTAATCAAATGACAAGAAAAACAAAAAGGGGGGGAGGGGGGCAAATTTTGAAGGTTTTTTAGGCAATTCACTTCCATTTGTTCCAAATGAAATTTAAATCAATGAGAATGAGGTGTCTAACATTTTAAGAAATCCGCTTGAAATTCTTATTTACCAAAATAGTACTCTACTATCACCTCCATTAACTCTGGAAAACGTGCTACTTAATTGTATTAGCATCAAGAAGTTCAAAAGCCAGAAGTCTCACATTTTCCGAAAGAGCAAAGTCCCTCTTACATCTCTTTTGTAACTCAGCTGTGTGATCGTGGTCCTTTCCAAGATAATGGCTAGTACTCGGAAATGAAACTTCAGATGTACAGCTATACACATAAATGTATATAGCATATGCACATGAGCGTAGGTTTTACAGCTGGACACAGCAATCTTAAAGGCCCTTTCCAACCTAAATGACTCTGTATGTTTTTATTCAAGTCAGAGCATGAGTCCATACGCTGTTACGAGAGCTCCGGCCAGCCAGTTACACTACGCAGAGCACCACTCTCTTCGCCTCCCAACACCGTACATTAGCACAGGACTGGACTGGTCTGTTTTGGCAGCTAGTAATTGCGATAGCTGGACTCGGAGGCAGATTGTGCCATTTCTTTTTTACCGAGGGAGAGAAAAACAGGGGAGTGTGGCTCTAGAGCAAAGTAGGTTATTCCAGGAATGAGACTAGCCACGGACAGTAGAGAAAGCAGCACATGGAGTGAGATACCAGCAGCTGGATGCAGAACCACCCAACAATATTTTCTCTCTTACAGGAAAACATCAACATTAGTAACGTGGGGCTTTTCATTACTTTTTTTCGCCTTCTATTTATAAACTATCAGCATCTTCATTACATGGATATTTGCTTAATACACACAACTGACCAAAGTTAATTATCAAAATCTGTGCAGCCAAGCTAACAGGAGACAAGAAATGAAGAGAAGCTGCAGATGCAAAACAATATGAGGACCTCAAGTTACACAAGTGATAGATGTAGAGACTTAACACCAACATCAGTGGGTCACATTACACATGGGGTTTTATACAACTCTAAAATGTGAGTTGAAGCTCTTGTGTTGGGGTAGGATAATGAAAAGCCTTGCTCCTACTGCAGCCTCTCAGCCAAGAAATAGCAGGAAATAGTTCTAGAATTCATTAGATTGAACAGAACACATTATCATTATCTCCCATTAGAAAGCATAGGTTGTTTGCTGCCAATCTAGAGATTTTGAGCTCAGCAGAGTTAGGAAGTAAACGTATGCTAAAGTGTCTGCAGGACTAAAGTTTGAAAATCAGAGGAAATAAGTGCTCCTAAATCCCTCCGGCATTTTGGAAAGTTGGCATTTACGAGACCCGAGCACTCACAGAAATTTACTGGCATAACCTTCGTTCTCCATTCTTGATTTCACACTATTGCATACTGCTCCCACGTGTTTGCTGGTTTGCAGTTCAGGTGTGTAAGCAAAGTACTGTGTTTCAGATGTATTATGGAGCATCTAAGATACTGTCAGGCAGAAAAATTGAAAACAGGTCTTTTCCTTAAAGGCTGTTAGCTGAACAGCGACAGCAACTTACATTTGCTTCCCTTGGCAAAGACTTGTAACCAGTAATGGTATGTGTCAACAACAGATTGTTCTGCAATGAAAATAACCACAAATACGAAGCAAGGCAAAGCTCCACACATCTGCGCAACAAGTTAAATTATTTTGGTATGAATAACCAAAAGACTGCAATTGCTATATCATTTATGTCCAGAAGAGGACTCCGCTTGTCATTTAGAATGCTGCCTGATGTATTTTTTCCTAACTAAAATCTATGATATTATTTATCTATATCATATTAGTATTAATCAATTTTATAGTTGAATTGCCATTGACCTTTATCCAATGTATATCCCAACATAAATAAGTAGGTTGGTTTATGTTTGTAAAGCACTTTGAAGACGAACAGCATCATAAAAGTGCCATGTATTATTATTATGCACTCAGTTGAAACATCCTACATTTTTTAAAGAAGCAACAAGCCAATCAACTATCTGCACAATGAATAGAAGCTATGCCTTCTACAGAAAAGTAGACACAAAAGTGTATCTAAACACTTCTAAACTTTGAGGGGAAAAAAAATCGTCTTTAGAAACAAGTCAGTCTGTTCTATCCCATTTATCACACTGCGTATTCTGCAATGCATATTAGTTGGAATTTAAAATTATTTACAATCAAATACAAGCTGGAATCAAAGTGACAGCTGTCTGTCTTTGTAAATGAATTCGTTGTGCATATACACCCCTGCTTGCAAATCTATAGCGTGCATGTATCACAATGATGGGTATCATGTAAATACCTATGACGAATGCACAAAGAAAGATGTTGTGGAAGGAGGATCGAGAAAAGTGCTCCAGAGATTCCTTGGAAATGTCTAACTATGTCATTGCATTACATATCTGAACATTTCATTTTGTCTAATTATGCCACAAAGGCTGAAACTGTGCCATCTCTTCAAACCCAGACTCACTGCAAGGGCAGAAGTGCCAACGCTCCACTGCAGTGTGTTTCATTACAATTCATGGTCTGACCCTCAACATAGCATTAGCCCTGCCTCACACATGTCGATTTATGATGGTCTGTTACACCACATCACATATCCTCCCAAACTGACTGGAAAAAAAAGTGCCAGGAGGAGAAAGGCAAAGCTGTATTGCACTGGAGAGCAGATTTTGAATTAATTGCCAGGAAGAGGTCTTTGATAGACCTTCTGTTCTTCAGACTTTCTGAAGGCAAGTCTCCTGCCTCCTTTCAATGGCAGGAGAGGGGACTAAGCTGTAGAGTTCTACAAATATTATTGCATTCACATGACTAAAAGGCGAACTCTGCATTGATCACAGCAAAGAACGTGGTGGGAACTGCAATGAAACTATGGGCTATTACTTCTCCCCACAAGCATAAGCTGTGCGTACAACACAAAGCATTCTGTACATCTGTCTAGAACACTAAGATAGTCACCAAGGAAAAGCACCCAAACTTCAGGGATGAGAAATATGGGTGGTGGGGAGGAAGTCAAACTCAGTTTTAGTACTGCCAACCTAATTTAACACTCACTAAATCAATAAAAAAAAAATTAATTGAAAGACATGCTTTTAAGACCTAACATCCACTTACTTTTACTGCAGCCAAATAGGTTGTGGACATCCAAATTACTAGCATCAGGAACACAGTTGTCACATTTCAAGCCAGTTACAAATTGTTTACAAACACACTGTCCAGTAACAAGATGACAAGTCCCACTAATGGCTCCTGCAGGATGACAATTACAGTGCTGACATCTATAAACAAAAACACATCAAGGAAGTGATCAAAACACATTAACACTTCAGTTAAGCACAGTAGGGTTTTTTTTAAAAGATTCTTGGGTAACATAATTAAAAAATCATAAACAGTTCAGTAGCCTGAGACAGTAGAAAATCTATTAGCCTGAAGATAAAGTAACTTACAAAAAAGTGCCCACTAGAAACATTAGCACCTCAATAGCAGAATAATATTCTAATTCAGATAAAAACAGCTTGGACTTTAAGAGCTTTTATCTATATTGATCCGTACAAAACCTGGATAATAATGTTTGGTAATAACCACTTATGCACACAGGCCTGCAGCACTTCCTTACACAACCTTTCCTGCAGAGCTCAGTGTTAGTTTCATAGGTTTCTGCACAAAATACGCAACTCTCTAATTTAGAGGAAACCAGGCTTTTATTGAAAAAGAAATCAATTAATAATTTCTTCTCCACAAAGCCAACTTGGAAGTTATAAAAAAAGAAATAACACGCTGTGAAAAAAGGAGAATGAATATAGACAGAAATTGGGAGGAAAAAACCCTCAGACTAAGTAAAAGGAAACAAATTAGCAGAAATACAAATATTATAACAGAAAGCACATTTTCTTTGCAGCCTGATGGACAAAATTGAAAATAACTAAATGGAATATTTAATTAAATGTGCAAATTAAATTATTTTTAATTAAAAAGAACAAAAAGTTTAAAAGCATTGGTATCACACAAACACCACACTTCAATCTCTCTGACATCAGTAGAGTACTTGCAGGATTAATTTATGCTTTGACTTGTGAAACCTCTTACAATCAACTTGTTTTTCACTTGACATAGTACTTCCCCACTGACATCCATTGATAGCAGGGATACAAATGACAGGTTATGCAAATATTCAAAGACTCGGAATATCTCAGACGTTCACAGAATCACAGAATGCTTTGGGTTGGAAGGGACCTTTAGAGGTTATCTAGTCCAATTCCCCTGCAGAGAGCAGGGACCTCTGCAGGTACATCATGATCAGGCAGCTCAGAGCACCGTCCAACCCAGCCTTGAATGTCTCCAGGGATGGGCCATCTACCACCTCTCTGGGCAACCTGTGCCAGTGTTTCACCACCCTCTTAGGAAAAAATTTCTTCCTTCTATCTATCTAGTCTGAATCTCCCCTCTTTTAGTTTAAAGCCCATTACCCCTTGTCCTGTCACAACAGGTCCTGCTAAAAAGACTGTCCCCATCTTTTTTACAGGGCCCCTTTAAGTACTGAGAGGCTGCAGTACGGTCTCCCAAGTTAGGCAAAGCAATTTTTTTCCGTACTGCAAATAGTTATGCAACCCATTGCAATGTAGACTGCCATTGCTAGTCGTAACAAAGTCAACAATGACAAATGAAACGGTACTTTGGATTCTAATTTCAACTTTACAGTCTAATTTCACAATGCTTTAATTGCTGCAGACTAAGAGAGATAAAAAAACCCCCAAAAACCTATGGACTGGGAGAAATACAGCACTGTACAACACAGCTAAAACATACTGGGAAATTTACACTGCCCTCCCCTTGCCCTGAGCTGGGAAAGTCCAATTCTCGGGCATAAGCAACATCAGCCTTAAGGGAATCTTAAATTACTCCAGATGCCAGGTCCCAAGATGATGAAGCAGCAAAAAGACCTTGGAGAAGTTCAAGGGAGAAACAGTCATGCCATATCCCCTTTGCTCTGCTAACCCCAAGACTAGACAAGTTGTTGATTTATATTGGCTGATCTTTCCTTGGCCGGTTTCAGCAGATCCACAGAAATCGGTGGTGGTGCCTCTACTTAAGTTAGTTTGCCATTTTTGCAGCCATCACCTCATTCTATCTCTTTCTGTCTCTATGAAGGCAGAAATAAAAGTGAGTTCAGTTATGTTTTAGGTATTGGCATTTTAGGGCAAGGGAGAGAGGAGAGAAGGGTGGAAACTGTTTTCACATTAGGACACTAAAATTCAGGTCAATAATCAGTGAAATAGACAGTAAATGTGACAAATTTTTAACAAGCTTAAGAAAACTCTTCACATACATTTTCTGCACATCACAGAGCTCTCTGTATTAGAGTTCCTTTACTCCACAACAGCTCGTGCTCTGTGATCTCCTGGGTAATCATTCAACACCCTTAAAAAGGCTGATAAAAGCTAAAGCTGCAAAATAAGCTGCAAATTTGTTTTATGGACTAATATCCTTTTGGGAATAAATAAAATACATTCTCTCTTGGAAAGCACTATACTGTAGTTTGCTCTCCTTTATAGTCAGGAGAATAGGGCAATTTTTTCAAACTGTATTAAGTCTCTTCATCTGCAGGCAGTGCATCCAAATCCCCCTTCAAATAGAGGTTTTGTTTAGACTGTTTAAGTGTCATGACTGAAAAAAAGTTTCGTTAGAGAAAAAAATGAAAAGACTTATTTGTTCAGTAACAGTTCTTTATTATTTCATAATTTCATTACATGACGATATTTAGTACATATTTGGTTGGGGGAGGAGGACGTTAACAAAAGCGTCTCCATAGATAAACCGTAAAAGGTAAGCTTCTCTTACTGCTCCTGTATATGACTGCGCCTCTTATGAATAAGGGTCCCCTGAGTATTCCTGTTTCATCGTCATTCACACACGAGACAGACTCACATCCAGGTACAGTCACAGTAATATTTTTCAGCGCCTGGCAGGGTGGGGCTGCTGCTTTCTGCTTGTGGCATTTTCTTCTAGGGAAAGCGTAGGCTCCCTACCTCCACCTATACCGAATCGGGCTCCAGATCCTGCAAACTACAGCACACACGTCATCATACGCCGTTCCACATTGTATTTGTGTAACCCCCTGCATCATTTTCTTAAACTGCAGAACTCTAGAACTGGCTTGGTTGTTATGCATAGTTCATGCTTTTCAGTCAGGATCAAGGATTTGGTCAATTAAGGAGCTAAAAAAAATAATTATTTGAAACTTTTAATCACGTAAGAAATCTCCAGCATTTTTTTAAATGCTACTTCTTCAAGACAGTCTGAGTCAAATATATTAGAGTTTTAATAAAACAGAATTATATAAAATCAAGGAAAACAGCCTTTTAAAACATGGAAAGAGAAATGTCAGGCCAAGATGAATTGCAATATTGATTTTGTGAGGATAAATGGGTTTTGTAATATTAATATAGAGAAACCTTTATTACATTGACTCTCTAGGTGCAGTTAGAGCCTCTCCAGCAATCTGTTTAAAATCTTCATTTTTCATCCTTATGGGAAAACCTCACTTGCTAAATGGATTTCATAAACAGTAATCTGTCAAGACATATATATAGATAAACAATTTGTGATGTTCATTGACCAGTTCATTACTGTAAACAATACAGAGGTAAAGCATTTCAACTGTGTTCCAATTACAACCATTACAGATCTGTTCAGACCGCTGCAAACACCCACTATTTCTAATTCTTTAATTGCCAAGGAAATTTTACTGCTTTGTAAATTGAAATGCATTTAAAAAATGGAGCTCCTGTTTTATCTCAAAAACAACACAAAATAAATCAGCTCACGTATATGTTCCTCAGACTGGGAGAATTTTAAAACCTCAGTTTGTGTGTCACAACTTTTGCTTCTTTTCTGCTATTGTGCTAAGACAGACACACCTTTGCCACCACAGACAGCTCATACCCTTCTGTTCTGTAACCAGAGACCTTAAAAGACACTTTGAAGCACGGATGGTTTAAATCACTTTGCAACTTTATAGAGAAAGAAAAGCACAGTACTCTTTTTAAGAAGATATTAACAGTTAAAGAAATGGATTAAAATAGATTAACAAATTAAGACTTGGATTATCATTTTCAGTGGATAAACGTCGCTGCCTGAGGAACAGAGGTACGTTGCCCAAGTAGATGATAACCAAAAAGAAGCCAAGCATATGCTACACGAGTTAATCATGTTAATGTACTACCAGAGCATCTTCAATAGTGTCATGAGGATTAAGTAGTATTAAGGCATTAAAGGCGACTCCAATTCAAATTCCAGAACTGTATAAACTTTCCATCTTTACAATAAGATCTGGATCTAGATAATTCTAGATACTTCCATGTTTTGAATTTCAGAAGACAGCTCAGAAGGAAGGTAACTGAAGGCCAATAGGTCGGTTCAGGAAAGCTACTGCTTAACAGGCACACAAACCTCTCCATCACCCGCTAAAACTGAGGGGATAAAAAAAATCTATTCCAAATAACTAAAAAAAAAAGCATTAATAATAATGAAAAGACATTTAAAAGGGAACTTTACTATTACACAGATTTTACTCCTTACCATTAGAAATGTCAGGAAGTGAAAATAGGAAGTCCTTATTCCCACAGATTACTTTATGGCCATTAGCAGATGCCTCTGTGACCCACAACGGTAAAAAATAATTCAAAAAATCTCCTAATGAGTGACAGGAACATAAAAGTTAAAGTGAAAAATCTGTAGCATAATGTCAAATATATGCAAGACGACAGTGATAATCCCTGCCTAAAAGCATGTCTACCCCACGCTAGCTGTGGAAAGAAGCACAGGGAGGGGAATGTTGTACAGATTTTGATTCTGCCTGTGGTTTGTTTAGTTTTGGTTTGGTTTTTTTTTAAGGCTAAAATGCTAAATATAACAAAACAATTTAAATCCATCAGTCTGCATGAAAATGTGATAGCATTAGAGCTGTGCAATCTTTCCGGACAATATTTAAAAGGAAATTGAGATTGTGGGGATTAAGCTAGAAAGATGAACCTGGAAAAGAAAGATAGAGCAATAGTTGGAATAACAATGCACTGCCTACACATACAGTTCCCCCCTTATATTCCAGCGAATATATCCATATAATTTCAGTGTACCTAGAGGCCCCAGGCTACATCAGATAAACAATTTACCCTGTGGCACATAACTAAATGCTGAAAAAGAACACACTGCTACACAAAAAAACAGATTTTTAAGAAGAAAGGTGCTGTGACTATTTGTGCTGCTGTTGCTGCTTAAAAGAAATTTGGAAATACTGGGATATCTGTAACTTTTTACTGTTTTATTTTTCATTAAAATATCTTCCTGCGATCTCCAGAAGAATGGCACATTACCTGCATTTTAATAGTCAGTGATTAACACCTCAGAAAGCAAACACATCTTACTGAAGATGCAGAGGAAACGCACAGAAACAATTACTAGCTGTAAAATTAGTTAGCATGAGCATTGTGCTGCTTTCATGTTATTTCTACTTAAATTTGTGGCAAAACTTCTATTTCCTTCAGCTCATGAGAGCACAGAGGGCTGTATAACGTATCACATGAATTCAAAGAAGGATTAACGTAACTAGAGCACATCTTTTTGTTGTTGCTAAACCTGTGAATGAGCTACTATGAGAAAAATGTAATGGGGGGTTAAAAGTGACCTGTAAAAAAGAAACACTCACCTCCCTGTGACAGAGTCAAATCCAAAATAAAGTTCTTTGCAACGGTCACATGTCTGTCCTGTTACAGAGGCATCTTGGCAGAGACACTGGCCCGTTAGTTTATCACAAGTCTGATTCACCGAACCAGCTCTGTGGCACAGGCATGGCAGGCAGCCAGCGGCACTGGATGGAGAAAAATAAAAACCTGGAAAAGAAAGGAGGTTTGAGAATAGGAAATATGCAAAAAGTGAACGCAGTGAGATTATTAACTTGTGTGTAATTGAGGAGGGAACAACAGAGGTTGCTAGAGGTTATTAGAGGCTGCTTAGGTAACACAGACATTAACTCAAAGCAATACAGTCCTTCTGCAGAGCTGAGCTTCTAAATCTTCTCACTGGCACTTTGGAAAGCCATTACTCACCCTCCAGTCACCAACTCTGATTTTTTTTTTTTTTTTTTTAATTCTCTCTCTTTGGACTCTATTTTAGACAGAGCAAATGCAAAACAGGGGGAGTACATTCATGTGTTTCTGGGGAAAGCAAAGACCCATGGACATGAGAGGTACTAATGAATGGACCACAAACTCTAGAAGCATGAAAACTAACATACGAGAACAGACATTTGTCCACTCAACCCTGGGATGTCATCACAAGAAATGCACATGTTTTCTTAAAGTCTTTTATTCTTTCTCAACCAGTGGTTGGCTTAATCCTTGAAACATGATGATGTTTCTTAGGAAAAAGTTCATTCTCAGGTCTATGTAAAATCTATATTTAACTCCTCAACAGAGAGCTTCTATCTTACACAAATACTTCTACAGCATCTCATAAACTGATTTAAAAAATTACTTATCTAGCATAAACAGCTTTCATTCTGAATCCGTCCGTTCCTGTATTATTTCCAATTGTGAACTGGAGCATTCACTTCACCTTCCACACAGTATATTTGGTATGCTTCTGCTATACTATCTTTCATCCTATTGCCCTCGCAAGCAATCTTTATCTATGCAAGTCTCTAACACATTACTGATAAGTACAGTCAGATAGAGTTTATACGTCTCTAATCTGGTCATTGAAGAACTTACCCATTATTCATAGCTGTGTCTGAAATTCCAAAGAAAAGAGCTTTTTCACGCATTTTTTTTTCATGATGCTGTATGTATGGACTTATTCCACTCTTACTAATGTCTTTTCTATATGTCTGATCAAAAGATAATTCAAGTAATGGCATACCAGTAAGAGATACAATTACAAAATTTCTCAAAAATATTTTATTTTTACCTAGTTTTTAATGGATATTTAACTGGGTTTTTCACACAAATTGCTCTGTGATCTTTTTTTTTTGAGTGGTACAGGGGACTAAAAATGTAGCAAAGTATCAGAGCTCTGCAAACGATAATGGACTGCCAGTCCCTATCTTCGAACATCAGTCCAACAGTAGGGCCATAGACAGGAGTTTCTATTTCTATTTCTATTATTATTGCACATGTTCAGTAGAAGTATTTCAGCCCTTACTCAGATCTGCAGTAGCTGCACAGACTTCAGACACTTTTCCTTTCTCTCTAGATAAAGTTCAACCAGTTTCTTCTCAATCATGTTCTCAGTTACTCAATCTTTTTTGCTGTCCAATAACTTCCTGATGTCCTACTCTATAATAAAGAGCCCCAAATTGTATTGTAACATGTCATATCACCCAAGGCCTTATTATTTATTTTGTCTTACAAGAGATAGCTTTGTATATACACCCCTAGGGTGGTATTCTCTCTCTTTGCAGCCGTGTTGCGCTGTGAGTTCGTATCCAAATAGCAGAGGAACTAAACAAATTGAAAACATTAGAATTTTACTGCTCAAATCTTTGTTCAAGTTTAGCCTCTGGTCCTCAGTGAGATAAATCTCAAGTGGACAGTGAAGTGATATCAGTCTCCAGTTAACATACATTCGCATCATAAAAACCCACGCTGTTGGCACTTTATTCCAGAGAGGCCCCGAACTGAGCCACCACCGAGAGTGAATAGCTTGAAGTTATTAGTGAGGCAGCATGTATTATCTCATACTGCAGTTGTCTGCGCAGTACCATGCCCATCCTGTGCATAAATAGAGGAGACCATTTCCCAGCAATGTCACTCTTGAGCACAATGAACGACTCGACTCAAAGAACGTAACGGGGAGATAGGAAACAAGTTTAAGCCTGAGCTCCTGCAGAAGGTCAAAGCACTTCTTCAGGACCCAGTTTATAGTTGCAGTAAATGACAAGCACTCAGGCTAAAACAGGTCCTCGTCCATCTGAAATTTCACATGAAACGGATGTCTAAGAAAATATTGCAGTGGGTAAATAAGCACATCGAGAAAATAAATTAATTTTAGCTGAGCAGAATTGATCCCTACAGCATATATTGTTTTTGTCATAGCAGTAAAATCCATGATCCTAGAGAATCTACAATTAATGTTAAACATACTAACGTCATACCACCTAAACCACTGTAGAGCAACGAAGGGCTTGGTATGATAATTTTTGATAATAATTTTTAGAAATGGTCTGAAAGTTTCACTGAGTTTCACAACACAATCCCTTTTTTTTTTCCAGAAGTAACAAGTAAAAGTAAACATTTGTTTTTAAATGTGGAAGTGAAGGATAGGAAAATGGGAGAAATTCCTTCCCCCATCTAATATAAGTAAATTAACACAATTAAATGTAGACAAAAGGAGAAGAGGCACTGGATTAAAAATTCATACTGTTTTTCATAACCATTATTAGTATTATTTACACACACCACCTGGCATTTGGCAGGAAAGAGTAAGAAACAACTTAATGCAAGCTTAATTTACAGCAAGGTTAGAAGGGCTCATAAAAGTTGCTTTATGAAGGATCCACTGTTGTAAAATAGAGCCAATTTTCAATTTTAAGACAGCCACTGCAAATCTCTGCAAGATCTACATGTATAACTAGTATTACGCTTATTCTTTTTCAGGTTTTTTTCCAATTCAACCGTAACTGATCACATTTGTCAATCAAACATACTCTTCAAAAGGAAGAATGAAAGTCATAGCAAAGTATTCAGCTTCCTTTTTTAATCATCCTCTTACTATTTCTCCCACTGTATAGCTCACGGAAAAGGAAGACCCAAACAATTCCTTAGCACTTTTACACGCTTATCAACTACGTTGGTAAGGCTCATTTCTTATCTACAGTCTGTGCTTCAAAATGCACAGTTAACAACACTTGACAGTGTTGTCACAACATACTTCACATTTTTCTGGCCAAGATGACAAGTAGAACATACACAAAAACTCAGTATCGGTGCCCAGCCACACATCCTACATGCTGCTTTACATCTCTTCCATACTACGTACCACTCTATGAAAAGCTGTGGTCACTGAGCACCAAACTTACAAAATGCCTTTTTTTACCTCCGTATTTGCTGCTCTTCTAACAGGATCCAAGACCTGTGTCAAACAGGAGTTATATGGCACAAATCCCAATCCATGTGACAACAGAATCTCGGAATGATGAAGGGACAAACTTCACAACTATTTGGGGCTCGAAGACTACCACCACAACCTAGGACACCTCAAAAGCAGGTTAATATACAAGGTAAAACTACTCTTTCACTTGGTTTCATGTTAGAATCAAGTGTTTCTCTCTGCACATATCATTAGTTTAAAAGAATTTAAATGTTACCAAAAATGTTACTTGTATGAGAAAAACCCTGGAAGACAGCAGGTTGTGGATACAGCCTAATAGATGCAACACTATGAAGGAATGCTCTGGAAAAAGGTTTTTTTAAAAGAAAACCTTACGATAAAATAATTTCCCAAAGTTACCTCCAGTTGGAGTTTTTCTCCATTGGCAACTCTTGCTGCATTAATATTTTGGTAACTTTTGGCAATTTTATCAAAAGCCCACAGAAGGTACGCTGCAATGGAACATCATTTTAAATGACACTAACTCCAAGAGACTTATAATTACATGGAATTAAAAAGGCATGTGACCTGTATTCCACTAAGGAAACACAGACCATGGATTGGAAATGTGCCAGTATGTTTTAGGACTGCCAGTTTTAACTAATTAATTGTGTGATTTTAATCAGGCTATGTTGGCTACATACACACTTGGAGTACCTTTTCTTATCCTTGTCCCAAGGCAAAGCCATAGGACATGTCAGGAGCACTTGAAACCAACTGAACTCTTCCAAACTTCTACAACTGCGTACCAGTATTACTAGCAGGTTACACTCACCACTGTGTTATAGAAAACTCTCCTTTGGAACATACTAACAAAGAATATTTGTATAAAAGATAGATATATTAAACGACTAAATGAGCTCATACTGGGATCAACAGGAAAATGACAGTGAAAATACTACATGCGTACTTGTGTATAGGGTACACTGCGCTACTAAGAGCAGTAAGATGCTTTCACCGTGATAAGGGTTTACACTTCCACTTGCAGAAGAGAGCTCCGTGTTCAGCACCTACGTGCTTATTACTTAGAAAATATAAAAATAACTCTTACAGCAAGATCTTTTTTTCCCCAACAGTAACTATTGTGGAAGTATTCCTCTGAGTGCCATGTAAGCTTTTCTACAAACCAGTCTGCTCATACTATCAATTAAACCTTTTTAAACCATTTAGTTCTGCATAAACCCTGGCCTTTCTTTTTCAAGGACAAGGGCGGTCACTGACTCGGGAAGCCTTGACATCACTCCTCTGCCGATCTCTGATTAAGTGGCTGCTGTAGAGGGTTAGCAGGTCAAATAGCACTGGAGGAGGAACTAAGAAAAAAAGAATGCAGCCTTATTTATTAGTATATGTACCTAAAATAATTTAAATGAAAGTATTTTTAAAAATACTTAATGGAGGTTAAGCAGCTTTTTTAACCTCTGTTCAAATTATTGAATGGCATATTAAAACCAATGGAGCTATAATGTACTTTTTAATGTGACCTGCTACTTAAATAAATTGCATATGTATTTAACTTCAACTAAATCTATCTGTTTAATATCATTACTAAGGGTAGGTTAATATTACCTATGGTTTTACTTTACCCACCTACTTTCTAAAGCAAAATCATTAAACTATAGAGCTTCTCACTTATAATGAACATTTAAACTCTGTTTACAGTAACATGGTACAAAAATGTTGAGCTGACATGCAACAACTGCAGTGTCACCTACTTGTAGGGCTGATCTGTAAACTCTCCTTGTGGAAGCCAGTGCATCCTCAACACAGCAAGGCAGGTGAATGCTTTAAGGAGCCTGTTTGCCAGTCTCAAAGTTTAGAGCAACCACCTCTGTGCCTTCCGCCAGGCTCAGCTTTAGGCATAAAGTGCCCTTCCTGAAGAGCTTGCACTCTGCTTTCCAAAGCCACATTTTTCATTACCAGGATAACTGCTGTTCAAACTATGCTAGGCCTAACCTTATTTTGGACACAGTGAAACTGCAGTAATAACAGAAGTTACAGAACCTTTGGCAACAGAATAAATATTTGACGGTGATCAGGACATTTATACTTCTCACTCATACAGGAAGAAATGGCAAAATAATTAACCACATAAGTCAGAAATATGTCAGACATGAAGCTGTCTCAACTTCTATTAAAGCCTGTAGGAACTATGATGATAGCCAAAGCAAAATTTGTTACATCAAATAGATTTTCTTTCACTTTCCTTACCTGGTTTACACTCATTACACCTTCTCCCCTGACGCTGAGGCAGACAGACACACTGTCCAGAAATGTGGTCACAAACTGTCTCTGCCAATGTGCCCAGAGCATCACAGTCACAACGCTGGCAGCCGAGGTGGTTGCTCACGCTGAGGTTGTACGTATGAAGCACGCACTGACTGCACTGAAGGCCAGTCACACCAGCTTTGCAAGGACACTGTCCTGTGGATTTGTCACACAGCAGAGAGCCGTTTACTGTACCTGCCCTATCACAGTTACACGGCAGACAAACAAAGGAATGGTTCTCCTGTATTTTGTGGTAGCCATCTAAGCATTCATCGCATTGTCTTCCTCCAATATTCGGTTTACACGCACATTGCCCTGTCTTTGCATCGCACACAGTTCCGGCCAACGATCCTACAGCGTTACATTCACAAGCCTTACAACCAGTCACATCCAGGCCATAAAAGTTGTCCACGCAGGTGTCACAATGAAGCCCTTTTACTCGCTCTTTACAATTGCACTGCCCGGAGAGAGGGTTGCAGAACTGGTTCACTGAGCCGTGGCTGTTGCACCAACAAGGCTCACATCCATCTTCGTTAGAATATCTGAGAGCTTTAAATCCAAAATCACAACTATCACACCGAAGACCTGGAAAGAGAAAAGGTATTAATAAAAACAGCTGAAGAGCTATTAATTTCCATTTTTAAAAGAGGGTTAAGTATACTATACTTGGGAAAAAAAAGAGGAAGGAAAAGCTTAATACTCTTCACCAGCGTAATTAACAGGAACGACAGGGCTGCGCAAATCAATTGAATAACAGTGGCATCCCAAAAATCTGTTTGCTTTTCCAATTTGTTTCAGAAGCAATGCGTTTCTGCTGCTTCTCAATACAATTTAAGACACTTCTGCAAGAGATTCTTTTCAACATTTTTAAAGACAAACCAGAATTAATCTCTTTGTCACCCAGAACAGCACCTGTCGCGCAATCAACGCTTTCCCGAACTCTTCACCCTGTGTCGTAGAAATGCAATATACGGGGAATTGCACTGGGCTCCAAATCTGTTCTGACAACAGATTCACGTATTATATTAAAAACATCAAATACACTCTAGGACAACAGAAATTAGACTAGTTATGATGAAAGGTCTTCTTAACACTGGACTTCAGTTTTAATAGTGATTACATTTATGTTACTGTTTCCTGTTAGCCCTTCCCGAAAGCAGGAAATGAAATATTTTTATCTAAATGTATGATTTAGTTAACTCCTATAGTACATTAAAATCTAAACTGTTTTCTTCATCCCATAGTTTTATTAGCTTTGTTTTCAAAGTCATCGCTCGTTTTATCCCTGCCCCAAGGGATGGCAGTTGTATTTTAGTTTATATAATGTGCATTACAAGAAAGCAAACTAGATTATTACATGAAAAATGCAAATTCAGTTACATATTTTCCCTTGCAACGGAAAAATCCTTCACTATGAACCCCTTAATTGTGGCATACAGGAAAGTATAAATACAGTGTTCGAGCAAAATATTTACGTAGTTTAAAATACACAAAACCATACAAAAATACATCTAGCAACTTACACGCAGAAAAATAAAACTGAAAATGGTAGGAAATGCATTATACATATGGATAAAAACTCAGAAAACTCCAACAGAAGGCAAGTTCCTTTAACAGTGATGAATGACTCACCTAAGGCATATCATTTAATTTCAATAAGGAAAATAAAAAAGGACCACTATTGCTGCAAATTTTAAAAATAACTGTATTGTTAACAAGAATTATGACTCATTTTGAACTATTAAAATTGGTCTACATGGATTCATATCATATCAGTTTTAAAAATATGCGCAGTGCTTATTTGAATATGCCATACATATTCCTGACAGGTAATCTATTCCTAACGATACTGAGGAAGGCCTACAGGGCATCACATTCAATGTTAACAAGTACAGGGGAGTTAGCACGCCTGGCATTTAATTCACATTCTTCTACCTTTTTATTCTAGATGAATGACCTACTTTAATAAAATTATTGGTGCTAATGTATTTTACTGGTGATAGAATCATTAGTAAGATTTAACAGTTGTGTTAACTCTAACAGTTCATGTTTCATAACACCGCAGTCCGTAGTTGCATTTTTCCGTTATCGTGTTTGTTTAAATAGATAAAGCAGCAATAGACAGATTGCTCCAAAAAGCAATTTAGAAATCCAAAGAGGAAAGCTCTTTGTTAAAGTTTGCTGCGCACGTTCCTATATACGGCAGCTTATTTACAATTCGTTTGGAAAACAAAAAAGAGAATCCAGGCTGGAAAGAACTAGGTCTTTATCTTGTGAACAAACACTTGCATAACTACAGCCCCTCACCATAGTCACTGATAAATTTGCAGAAAGCACAGATTTACACATTTCGTGTATTACTATGTCAGTGGAAATAAAAATAATTCTTACTGTTCTCAAAAGGAGAAACCATTTCAAATGGCATGTACACGCAAGAACTGGGCTGTGCATTTCTTGTGTACCAAACGCCCACTGAGTTCGGAAAGGTTTCACGGGTGCAAATGTGAAATGTGGGCAAGGAATATGTAATTAAGAATGCTCTGAAATCCTTTTTAGCAAATGTAGAAAGTGAATTGAAGATGCACAGATTTTTTTTTTATTTGTTTTTCTTAGCACCCTTTCTATTGTATGGAAAACATAGGTACTTGGCATTCCACAGGAAAACTGTTCAGGCTTATGCCTCTTTAGAGTTATTTTTATTATTTGTTGTTATTTTGTATTTCCTTTTGGAAATTAGAAGAAAGAATAAACAAAGAGAATATTCCAAATAAGTCAATATTCACAAGTCAGTGAGTTATAAATTAACACGTACTTGAATACTGTCAACACAACCCACAACCACAGTTAAAGAAAAAAATAAATCACTAATTGTGTTAGTAACAAAGCAGAAAAGGATCTCTCGTCTTTTTTTCTCGAGACACATGTATAGCCTGAGACATGTACAGTTACCATGCAAGGCTCACTTTATCAGGAAATTCTCCTTGCATAATATTCCCATATATCAACATTTCAAAGTGTATTATATATACTGTGTGTTTTGGGCACTTGATAAATTTTGTCCTTATGTGGCTGTGGCTCCCCTCAAATATGCTGGAAGTAATAAATTGCTATAATCAAATCTAATTTCTGAAAAATACCTGTGGGAGTAACAAACAAAAAAGCACGTCTTGTAAAAAAAATGATAAATAACACAGAAGGTAGCAGTTTATTATAATCAGCTTGGCATTGAATTACAAAATTAAAATTATGTGGCCCTTGATAACTAACGCTAGCTATGTACATGATCTGTGGAATTATGTTGACTTATTTTGCATTTCATAGGAACAGTTCAAAGAAATATAATAGAAAAAAATGGATAGATTTATCACAAAGGACCCTGTAGCACAGAATATTTTGAGAAAAAAATCCATTTATTTTGGTCTATTAAGAAAACTAGCATGGAAACGATTTGCTTAGAACTCATTAAGTATAAAACATTTTGAAAAAAGTGTTAATTTCCTAAAAGAAACATCTATGCAGTAAGCAAATTACATTATTTCTGTGACTTATTAGTATGGAGCTATGTAAGCTAATGTAGCTATGCCATAAAGAAACTTCTAAAGGGTTGATTAAACTAAGCTTCAAGCTGTAGTTTGATAGAATTATTAAATTAATAATTTTTCAACAGTTAATTTCATTCATTTTTATAATCTGCCTTCAGCCAAGAAGTTTACTGTACTTTCCATTTAGAAATCGTGTGTTTTATTTCCAGAGAACACAAGAAAAATGGCTCCAAACTCTCGCATTACACATACCAATAACATTTGCTTTGCACTTGCACTGGCCTGAATTTTGGTGACAGGTAATATCTCCATCGACTGTCCCAGAGGTATTACAGTTACAGGGACTGCAGCCATCAGGGTCTGACTGTTGTAGATTGTAGAATCCTTCCTGGCACTGATTGCATTGTCTGCCAGACACATGTCTCTTACAATTACACTGGCCTCCAATCTAGAAAGATACAAAATATTATGAGAATGATGAACATATCTATTTTTAGATGATACATTCATTAGCAACAAGAATGGGAGTATGAGTCGGGGAGGAGGAAACTTTAAATGGAACAGAAAAAGATAAGCCTGTGTAGCATATACTTTTTTAATTGGTTGAGAGAGAGAAAAAATGAGAAATATTGAACAGTGTAACTATTTAATTTTAAAATAGAGTTTAAAAGTGTGAAAAAAGAACTGAGTAAACAATGGGGCAATAGTTACCACCTAGACTGAGAAAACTGCAAAGAATAACCACAGAGGTGCAGTGTATCTATTGTGATTAAAACAAACAGTACTTTTTCAAATCACTGCAAAGTTTCAAAGGTTTTGTGGTTTTTTTGTTCAGACCATATGCTTATTTACTTTAGCGAAAAACATTAGTTACACAAGAATGAAGCAAAGTTTAAAGATTTCCTTTCTGATTACTCGTCCAAGATAAATTTTCTCTTCATTTACGGAAGGCTGTGACTCAACAGCTCAGTGTCTGAAACCCTCTCCCTCTTTTCTTGGTTCAGCTGGGATCCAGGCATTTCACTTCAGCAGCGGGATAATAAAGGTCTTCTCCTACTCCCTAAATGGGTAGCATTGCTATTTGGAAGGAGCTGAAGCATCCTTTGTTACACCTGGGCCACAATCTGGGAGTATGTTTCACATCTAGCGCAAAATTAAAGGGCTCCTGGAAAACTATCCCAATTTGAGAGGTCTGAAAGACATTAAAAAATTACTCTCTATATTCATCACTTTCCGATAGGGTGGGAAAACTGTCCACAGGGAAAAGACAATGGCACAGGGCTGTCACATCAGTCAATACACAACATAGATGAGAGCAACAGAGAGATGAGGGAGATGTGAACTGGTAAACGGTTTAGGATTCATAATCGAGGAACAAAAACTAACTTTTCTAACTCAAACGTTTTGACAAATGCAGAGATGGCAACAAACAAACTGCGTTATAAATAATTTTCTCTGGGTCAGTGTATTTTTTCAGTGCAAATATTTACAAATATGAAAAAGAACAGTGAATCAAAACTATTATTCACCTACATCAGCAGCAGCCATAGTTCAACGTACTTTGCTTTTAATTAGCTATCAGAACAAAAGTCTCTCTTAACAGTTGTCTTTTTCATCTTAAACCTGAGTGAAGCAAAGCTGAAATAGGCGAGTCCTGTGGCATTAGAGACCAACCTACTTGGAAGTTCCACTTAAAATAAATGTTATTATCACACCCTCCAATCCAGAACGAAGCTCTAAACTCTATCAATACAAGAGCATTGCAAATCTAATAGTAAATTCTCAGTGCAGAAAACACTGAATGAAAGTTAGAGACACATGTATTCCCACCCCTTTCTCACAAAAGTATCCTGTAGTCCCATAAAAACTCTTCAAGACGTTTTCATGATAGAGATCTACTACTGACATATCCTGTTTTTCGGAAAGATTAAGATAGTAAAAAGGCAAGAAAAGATTTTTTATAAACAAAAGGCAAGACAACAGTATGTACAAAAAGGTAAGAGTTAAGAGAACACAACAGCAGAAAACACAGCAACAAGGATTGTCAAACTATACCCTTTTAAACTAAATACCTAGATCAAATTCAGTTTATTGTAAGAGACCCAGTCACACATCACAGGCATTCAGAGAACTCACATGTGAAAAGCAACTCCGAGTTTAATCCTAAATAAAGAAAAATACCTAGTTTAATATATAACTGTTAAAGAAACATTTTTGTGTTATGATAATGGCATGCTCAGTTTACACAACAGCAAGTATTATACAAAGATACCTCACTGGTACTCAACATATAACTCATACCCAAAAAGACTTTAAAGTTACACCAAAAACTACCACATGAAGGAAAGCACTACATGCAAAAAGTTGTCTTCAAAAGTGGAAACCAGATCAAAAGAAGGCAGTTAAACTGGAGAGGCTAACTACCTCCAGATTTTAAAACAGAATAAGGCAATACAAAAAACAGCTTTTAACAAGCAATATGCTTAAGAAAAGAAAAAAAAAATTTTTTCAAATATCAGAAACAAAGGAAGACTACCGGGGAAGCAACAAATAAGTGGTGTGATGATTAGCAGATTCAAATTGGTTATCAGAACTTTTCACTAAGAGGGAAGTGCAGCATCAGTAACAGGTTGCCCAGAGTGAATATGGAATCTCCATCCCCAGAGGTATCAAGACTCACCCAGACCAAATCATGAGTGATTGGATCTAGTGCTGACAACAGTCCTGCTTTGAGTTGGAGCAGATGACCAGCTAATGCTGCTATGATTCTGCGTAGCACTCAGGAAAGACAGAACCACAACAGAGATTGCAAAGCAAGTATTGCACAGCTGTGCACTTCCAAGAGGTGTTAATTCTGTTAGGAATGATTTTCAAGACTGGTTTCAAAAGGAAACGTCAGAAGGAAAAGACTTTCACAAAACCTCATCCACCGAAGTGTGACTACAGAAGTCAAGCGTTCTAGATGAACTGAAATATAAAATCACTGAGTTCTTAATTGCTTAAATCAACCTCAGTAAGAGAGGAATAAAATTCTAAAAATTAATCAAACTCCTCAAAAGGCTGTAAGGAAGTTTGAGATCTACAGAGTAGAAGCCTTTTTCCATACAGAGCAAATTAATAGAAACGAAAACAAGTTTGATATATTGGAAAGGGTTGATACATTTTTTGCAAAGAAAAATCATGATTCCACTGCATTTAAGTCAGCAACATCTGGAAACAGCACATATACTGACTCAAATGGATGATCAAGAAGTTAAATTAATTTCTACATCAAGAAGCACAAACTTAACATCCAGGGAAAACCAAAGCTGACTCCAAAGGTGGACAGTGATGAGACCAAAATTAGCTATTATCACTCCAGAAAGGAGCTGCTAAAGCTGCTCCATTCTTCCTAAAAATTATTTGAAAGCTTAAAAGTCTATTTGAAAGTTTAAAAAGTAATAGGAATACTGGAATTATTAGCAAGAGAACTGAAAATTACACAGAAAATGTCATTCTGTAATCCAAAAAAATAAAAAAATCCAGTGTGTATCACCATTTTGCACAATTTGTATATCTGGTTACTCTCTCTAAAATAAGTCACAGAGTGAGTAGAATATGCAAAGATACAAATGAAAAGACACTAAAAAACAGATTTTTTGGTTTATAAAGAGATGACTAGGATGAAGGAATACATGTGTATAAAATCATTAATTACTTACAGGATGAATATTCATTTTTTTCCTCACAATGTAAGAAGAAAACACCCAGGTAATTATCAGAAAACAACTTAAAAGAATGAAGAAGTACTTTTCCTATACACTTCAAGTGTATAGAATACACTGGTTTTAAGTGAGTTAAAAACTGAGTTAGTTTCATTACCTGTGTGGACACCAAACATGAGAACTCAGATGAAAGCCTGAGTTAGCTCAGGTAGTCCCAAAGCCACAAATAACAGGCATCTAGCCAAGTGTATCACAGAAGGATCACGCATCTTAACACCAGCTTCTGGTAAGTATCACAGAGGATGCTGTGCCCGAAAGTCTCATTTCATCCAGTATGACTGTTCTTATCATAAATACACAGAAACCCAAGTCTAATTGTGAGCAGATGGTAGCCACTGCCTGATGCAACAAGTGAAATGCGTAGATTACCAAGAGCTATGCAGTGCAAAGAGGCCCAGTATTTTCAGCACAAATTTAAGTGTCAAGCTATTACAAGAAGCAGTGATTCAGCCACAGAAAACTTATGTCCCAAACTTTCTCTTAATAGGGTGAAAAATTATGCCAGAATAATAAATATAATCCTTCAGAATGAGGGAGAAATACCTGGCAAGCTGAAGAGTACAATTCAAATTTTCTCCAGTAATCAGACAACGAAACCATTTGGAAACCTCGCTCTAAGTTTCTTCCTACCTTGCTGCCAATAGAAAAGTTTTCCATCTATAATCAATAGATGGAAGCAGTATCTGGCTTCCTGGTTCTAAAAAGAGTGAAAGACTTTCACAGCAGTTAGAGAAAGGTATAGGAAACTAAAATTTTTGTTACAGAAGAGGCTTATCAAATTGCTTCTTAATAGATCTGAGAATAGGTTTCTATGTACAAGATTAGAGGATCTGTAAATAATCCACTGACATTCTTCCATAACACTGATTTCAAAGTCTTGTGAAAAAAGTCAAGCAGAAAAAAGACGTTCTATAGACAAGACAAAAGGGAGCCTCTGATTGTATTCACAAATGATTGTTTTGTTTTGTCTTAGCTAGAAACCTTTCCATTCTGCTGCTTTCATCCATGTTCCGTCAATACAGCGTATCAACATGAAAGATACCTATTGAAGCTTAGCCTCTGAAATACAGAATGACAAATTCAATTACATAACTCCACTTTAACCCTGCCTTCTGTAGGAAGCATGGCATTAAAAGAGACATGAATATCAGCTAAGGGAGATATGCCATTCTAATGCACCCCATATTACACAGTTTTTATCCTTCATATACTGCTTCAAGTAGCTGTGCAGAATGTTAGCGAAAAAGCTGAGAAATATGGTCCAGATAAAAATAGTAGATGGAGAGGGGAAAAAAAGTAGTTAAAAGTACTTGTAAAACTGGAAAGGTTTGTAGAGTTCTGTAATTGCCTGTCCTGGAGTTAAGCTCTTCAGTATTTTCAGTTGTAGACTCTGAAGACAGAAGAGGGAACATGCTTCAGGCCTTACAGATCACCCCAGATCAGGACGCACAGCCAGCACCATCACCATCCTGCGGGCACCAACCAGCCTTCACGGCCCTGGGCAGCCTCACCTGGGGTCTCCACTCATACCCTCTGCCCACAGCCCAGCAGCTCCAGAAAAACTCCGGTCTGGGCATCCACGCCTCATCAGGGATATGTTGCAGTTGTGTCTGCCCCCTCTCTCCTGGAGGGATCCCTTGGACTTAGACTGCAGCCATGTCTCCAGCCTCATCTCCAGCTGGCTGCAGACGGACTCCCTGGATGGACCCTGGACCTGAATTGTCACTGTGTCTGGTCTGGGGCTGCCAGTGGACCCTGTTTTTAGCACTTGGCCATGTTTTGATGCTGCAGGACTGTGCCCTGGTCGGGGTGGGTACTGCTGTGCTGAGATCACCCTCAGCAGGTTAATTTAACATCACCTTTACTCTTCGTGCAAGTATTCTAAAAGCAGGTGAATCTTGAAACACAAACACATAACAAGGAGACATCACACATGAAATAAAGAAAAATTGTGAAACAGTTATAATGTGGAAAGTAACCTGGAAGTGACACTGGCTCTCCTATATTTGAACAAAATAATCCACTCCAGAAAACGTAATTTTCATTCTGTGATGTACTAAAAAGGATAGCCATATTTAATAAAAGAGAAGGAAAGGAAAGGTTTCAGCTCACATAGTTGAAGAATACAAAACAAATTAGAAAAAGTAGAGTAAAAGGCAATAAAAAAAGTTTTAAAGAATTGTAATTTTAGCTAAGAGAAAAGCAAAATTAAGTTACATATGCACTCAAGTTCATATGAAAATTGATTGCTGCATGAATTTAAGAAAGAAATGAATAACTGGGCTTAGTTTGGGTGAAATTTAACTTGAAAATGGGAAATAAAGAAAAAAACGTATTTCATTTCTCTGTACAGACAGAGAAGCACCAAAATAATCTAGAAGCACCGTGAAATGCTTGGCAATGGATACTGTTGCACAAGCTGAAGAGGTTGTATGAGACGACAAATGTTTATAATGCTGCAGAAACAGGTGTACCACAGGTTATAATATGGAAATCTACATCAAAACGGGTAGAACAAACCATTCCTACAACTACATAAAAATCTGAGTTATGAAGCAAAGCAGTTGCTGCTGTTGTTATTGCTATTATTATTTCTGTAAACCTAGCTTACTCTGGAAACAGTGATATCCTTGAAAACAGTGGTAGCAATTAATACTTGAAGATTTTGCTAACCAAAATTTCACCAGTTGTACACTGGAGATATTACTGAACCTTCTCCTCCTCCCCTCAGTCCATATAATATCTGTCATTTAAAGAAACAGACTTTAATTACACTGGTTATAGGAGAAAGCAATTGTCCCGGTACGGTAATTCGAGGAGTGGATACCTCGGACCCTCGACCCGTAACAGCAATCTATCCTCCTGTTGCTTACGCCTGAGAGGTCTGGTTCTGACCCAAGCAGTAAGCAGACAGAAAGACCCTGACTATTAACAAGACCATCTTGGAACTAAATCACTTATGGAAAATATCTGTCTAGATTGTTCACTACGAACATGAGCGTAGCCAAGCGTTACTACCAAGTGGTGGTGTATCTTGGGACCTCATAATTACAATTGTTACTTGATACAGCAAATCACTGATGCTGGGTTGGCAGATATCCCTTGTGTCAGTTATAATTTACGTATGAAATACACATTAGTCCTATATCCTTGAATGTAAACAGTTATAAAAAGTATGCAAGCAATTTCCTCCTGCACAAATCACAGCTTAATCACTGTCCTTAATCAGGAAGCAGACTGCTAGAAGTTTCTGAGTTGTAGATGTAGCAAGCAGTTCATACCGCTTTGGACTGTAGGGATACCACTCTTTAACCGGGGGACACTTCAATCTAACTCATCACATCTAGAATCACAAATTCAAAGAGAAGCCTCTTCAGGAACCCTCCCAACATCCAGTTACCAAACTGATATAAGGAATTAAGAAGAGATTTAAGCACCCAGGACAAAAAGCAATATATTCCAAAGAACTGTCTTAATTATTGTTTAGGGTATAGCAAACCTTTTATTCATAGTGCTCCTCTAGTAGATAATTCAGCACATATATATTATGGTCTCAGAAATGTATCTTCTGACTACTTAAAATCTTGTTGATCGTATGCATTTCATAAAATATAAAATGGAATTTGCTGAAAAAAAATAGCTGGCCTAAAGCTTTCTGAAAGTTAAACCCCTCTTTTTCTCCTTGGATATCCTTATCATTTCAAATAGCTGTTCTTTAGTGTCTGTAATAGAAGAATCATGCTGCCAGAAACACAACCAGAAAGTCTCTCCCATTCTGGAGAAGAAACACTAGGTGTAACTTGATGTTACCAAATAAAAATAAAGTGTCAGGATGTTTGGTTTGGGGGTTTTTTTAATCAAAGTTAACTTCTGGTTTCAAAGCCCA
>NW_010391167.1:15809-16901 GCF_000710305.1 Buceros rhinoceros silvestris | reverse complement strand
GCAAAGATGTTCTTCACTGGAGACATCTTCTCGGTGTGATGTGGGTGGGTTATGAGCGTTTTGGGGAGCCCTGGGTGGTGCACAGGTCCTGGAAGGAGCAGAGGCAGGATCCCTTCTGCTTTGATCCATGGCAGAGGGTGGGAATGTCTTGTCCCAAACTCCTCCTTGGGGCTCAAGAGTTGGTGTGCAGGAGCACTCCCCTGGGCATGTGGTCAGAAGGAAGGGTGGTGCACAGGTCCTGGAAGGAGCAGAGACACGATCCCCTCTGCTTTGATCCCCTGGCAGAGGGTGGGAATGCCTTGGTGCCAGACTCCTCCTTGAGGATGCTCTGGCTTTAGCAAAGATGTTCTTCACTGGAGACATCTTCTTGGTGTGATGTGGGTGGGTTATGAGCATTTTGGGGAGCCCTGATGTGGATGTGCTTTGCAGTGCATGAAGAGAGAGCGCTGCTAGCTTGGGGTTGGCAAAAGCTTCCGAACACATGGGAACGAACCCACAGCAACTGCAGTCAGTCCACACTTTCTTCTCATCTCCGCTCTCTTTGCAAGTGTGTGACCTTTTCTGGGGAGAGATCTGCTGGTTGTTTCCATCCATTCCAGTGCAGCTAAGAAGAGGTGACCTGTGACAGTGTAGGGGACTCTCGTCTGAGGGGTGCGGAGGTGCCCGTTTGCTGACCTGATGCACTCTCTGGAAGGGTGAGCTGCTTACCAGTGGCTCGCTTTGGGGCTGTCACCAAGAGACTCTTAAGCCTCATACAGTCCGCTGGTGATCATCTGCTCCTGGTGCTTCATGTGGGCACCAGTGATCCAGCCAGGAGTGGTCTGAGGAGTATCAGTACTGTAGATAGTTTTTCCATCAGCTCTCCCAGTCAAAGGGAAGGGGTTTGAAAGCGTTGACTGAATCTGGCGTGTCAACAAATTGTTATGGGGTTATGGGCCACTAATTAGCCAGGGGTTCAGTTACTTAGACCATGGGGCCCACTTTGAGAAACCTGGTATACTGGTGGATGATGGGTCCATCTGTCAGAGAAGGGGAAGAGCATCTTCAGACATTGGCTTTTTCAGCCGGTGGGGAGGGCGTTCAAACAATTGT
>NW_010391167.1:6430-15705 GCF_000710305.1 Buceros rhinoceros silvestris | reverse complement strand
GAAGAGTATCTTCAGGCGAAGTCTTGCCAAGCTGGTGAAGAGGGCTTTAAACTGAAGTTGCTGGAGGAAAGAAATCTCAGTCCATCCCACTTCTACCAGTGTGATACCAGTGCCAGCAATAGATGCCCAGAGCCTGGAGAGAGATCACAGGTCAGCAGGAGAGCTCCTGAAGAGCAGCACAGAGGAATCCCAGCTGTAAGTCAGCTTCATCGGGGCCCAACTTAACTGCCTCTGTGCAAAGGAAGGTAGCACGGGGAATAAACGAGAGGAGTTAGAGACCTGTGCATGCCTGTGGGGCTGTGATCTGATTGGCGTGACTTGGTGGAATGGCTTCTGTGACTGTGCTGTTGGAACGGCAGGACTAAGGCTCTTTAGGAGGTGGAAACAGGGGAGATGTGGAGTGGGTGCTACCAGCTCTGTCAACGATCAGCTGCAGAGCATGGAGCTCTGACTGGGGATGGTTGAGGAGGCAACTGAGAGCTTATGGGTCAGGATTAAAGTGACAGGTGACATTAGAGGGGGCATCTGCTACAGGCCACCAGAGCAGGAAGACCAAGTGAATGAGATCCTCTACAGACAGATAAGAGCAGCTCTATTCCAAGCCCTGGCCCTCATGGAGTACTTCAACCACCCCAGCATCTTTGGAGGGACAACACAATAGAGCATAAGCAATACAGGAGGTTCCTGGAATGTGTTGATGATATCTTCCTTCCCTAGGTGACAGAAAAGCCAGTGAGGAGAGATGCCGTGCTGAGCCTTGCCAAGGTCAGGAGCAGGTCATCCCAGCAAAGAAGTCAGGCAAAAACTCCATAATTCCTGCATGGATGAACATGGAGCTCCTGGACAAACTCAGACACAGAAAGGAAGCCTACATAGGGTGGGAGCAAAGAGAGGTAGCCTGAGAGGAATACAGAGATATTTTCTGAGCAATCACAGATCGAGTTAGGAAAGCCAAAGCCCTGACAGAATTAAATCTGGCCAGGGATATCAAGACAAACAAAAAAAGCTTTTCTAGATATGTCGGTAATAAAACAAAGGGGAAAAGTGGGTCATCTCTGGAAGAAGATGGAGACCCAGTTACCCCAGGTATGGAGAAGGCTGAGGTACTCAATGGATTTTTGCTTCAGTTTGCACCAGCAAGTGGTCCAGCCACACAGTCCGACTTGCAGAAGGCAAAGACAGCAACTGGGAGAATGAAAAACTACCCACTGTAGGAGATCAGGTTCAAGACCATCTAAGGAATGTGAAGGTGCACCATGGGACCTGATGAGATGCATCCAGGGATCTTGAGACAATTGGCAGATGAAGTTGCTATGCCGCTACCCATCATATTTGAGAAGTCATGGCAGTCTTGTGAAGTTCGTACTGGCTGGAAAAGGGGAAACATAATCCTCATTTTTAAAAAAGGAAAAAGGAAGACCTGAGGAACTACAGTCCCATCAGTCTTACCGCTGTATGTGGCAAGATCACACAGCAGATCTTCCTGGACACTGTGCTAGGGCACATGGAAACAAAGTAGGTGACTGATGACAGCCGACATGGCTGTAAATAGTGCCTGACAAATTTTGTAGCCTTCTATGATGGAGTTACAGCTTTGATGGGTAAGGGAAGAGCAACTGATGTCAGCTACCTGGACTTGTGCAAAGTATTCGACAGTGTACCACACGACATGCTTGTCTCTAAATTGGAGAGACATGGATTTGATGGATGGACCACTCAGTGGATAAGCAACTGGCAAGGGGTAATGGCTTTAAACTAAAAGAGGGTAGATTTAGATTAGATATAGGAAGAAATTCTTCACCTTGAGGGTAGTGAGGCACTGGCACAGGTTGCCCATGTAAGTTGTGGTCCCTTCCCCAGAAATGTTCAAGACCAGGTTGGATGGGGCTTTGAGCAACCTAGTAAGTGGAAGGTGTCCCTGCCCAAGGCGGAGGTGGGTTGTAACTAGATGGTCCTTATTGTCCCTTTCAACCCAATCCATTCTATGATTCTGTGTGTACATGTTTTACAATCCTCCACTCAGTCTGGAAGTCCATGAATGATGTATAACAGGGCACTAAAAAATGTTTACATGATGATTTTAAATAGGTCACAGTGCAATCAGAAAATGATAAATGAAGATAGGATGTTTTCTCATGTGATCTAAAATACATATAACATTTTTTTGTTGCTCAGAAGTATATATGAGCATATTTTGGTCTCAAAGAGCAGTTTGGCTTAAAATGAAAACATTGCTAGATGTTGTTGATATGTGTTAAGGAGCCTTGGAAAAAATCTTTTTTTTTTTTTTGAACAAATGGAGGAAAAGTTTCAGAAAAATTTCAGTGCAAACAGTAGGAGTAGAAAAGAACAGACATTAATTGATTTCATTTGGGAACATATTATATAATTATGCTATTGAATCAAAGTTTATTGTCTACCTCTTACTCCAGTACGCTTATTATAAAGTGTCTAAATCAAAGAAATCATCATTAAACTGCTCAATTTCTTTAATATAAAAAAGAAAAAGGAAGCGTCTGAGGAAGCATCCCGAGTGTGGGATGTGTATGTAAGCAGAATGTGTAATAACATAGAATGATATTTCTGTTATTTCTGGTTTCTGGTGTTATCACTGGAGTGCAGTTGTGCCAGCCAGAATGCCCATAGCGTGAATTAATACTGGAAATCCTCAATAATTCAATTAGAACTGAATACAGAAATCCTTCCCAGTACTTGCCAATTTCTCTGCTGCTATGCCCACCCTTCAAATGCTTCTTTAAGTCCCATGGTCCCCAGTCTGGGTTGGGGGAGGTGGTACAGGGAGCAATCAATGCCCTGGGTTTCTTTCTGCGACAACTGTGATAGTAATGACAGTGGGTTCCTCCTCTTTTTTGGGAGGAGGAAGACAGTGATGTGGATAACATCTTCCTTCTTGGTTTTGGGTCCACCTAAGTTTATAAGCTGTCTCAGCAAATTCTGCCTGCATCTTTTTTCTCCATTGGTTACCAGTTATTCAGTTCTACTGGTTTTTTTTGTTGTTGTTGTTGTTGTCTCTGAAACGATCTTTACGCAATGCACCTGAGGCCTGCATGCCTCAGTGACCTCTGATTGACTGCTGTGATCTGTGCCTAAAGCCCTGGATCTCTGGCACCACCCTGGCTTTGCACTCTGCCACACTGCAGTTTACTGTAATCATGGATGGTTCAGTCCACACAAAATAACTACCTGCTGTCACCATGAGCTGAAGAGGAGCTACGTCAAATTGAGGCTATGCTTATCTGCTTGTGAGATAGCTGTTGTCAGGCTAGGCACACTGTAACAGCTTAGGCTAGATATAGCCCAGAGAAGTCTTGAAACCCTGCAGGTTAGGCCAATAGAAAAATAATGTTACTAGTAATGCCAGAACATCATATATACTGGGCTGCAGGAGATATGGGAGAGTGGTAACGTGAGTCTGAGGTGATGTGGGATACATTAATTCTGCTACTGTTGAATAACGTATTTTTGCTGTGCATTCAGAATAGGTATGAAAGATCTTCCAAACCATTCTCAAAATCCACTTTGCAATTTCTTTTCTCCTAATCTTATAGAGGGGTCATCTTGATTACTCTTCTTTACTACCCCTGGCAATACTTGGGACAAAGAATATATGGAACATAAACATAGGTCACGCAGTTCTAAAATGTAACTGGCTGCTGCCTCTACTACTGTCTTGCATGTGTCTCTCTCGAGGTCTCAGAGTTAACATTAAGGCTAAAAGCTGTCTCAAACAAACACTTCTTCTGCCTGACCAGGAGCTCTCCAAAGGTATTAGCTGTGATACCAGTGTCACAGGCTTCCTGGCAGCACAGATATCTTCGAGGAGGAAAGAGATCGGTATCACGCAGCACTACTCTGTCTTTTTGCCATCCTGGAGCAGCCATGGAAGAAGAGAAAAGTCTCCAGGAGGTTTTTCTGCAGCTGTGCTTCTCAAGGAAGACCTGTACAGAACGTGTCAAATTTGCACTTTCTCTTAAAATTGTGCTTCTCCCTTTATTTGTATGCCAGAAACATACAGCAGTTAGAACTGTTGGTGGCAGCAGTGTGTGCTGCAGCTTGCGCTGCTGCGGTTTTTGAACACAAATGTGCATTAAAATGTACAATGGAAACAGATTTGGGTTTAACATTCTCTGCATTTGCAAGGTGGCTCACTGACAGGATAAGGTGGCAATTCTGGATGTAGCTGTGAATCATTCAATACTTCAAAAAGAGTGTTTTAGTGGGGATAACCAAACCTTCATCCTTGCTATACACATTGTGATATTTACATTGCTATTTTTTAAAACTGCAGAAATCATAATCAGCTTTGGCCCTGTGAAATATTACCAACATCAGAAATAATCATATTTTGCAGACAAAAATACCTATCTGAGAACTGAAAGAAAAGGCTGCTTCTTTCTCTTGCTGATGGCACAAAAAGAGGACAGGCTGGTGCCCTTGAGCCTACGTCTGTAACTCTTGGCTGAAGAATGGCATTTGAAGCAGTACTCTATGGCCCTGGACAGCCAGAACGGAGGTCCAGAAGCTAGACAGGTCTTTACTATTGAATCTTTATCTTTTATGCCAAATAGTTTAATACATTCTTAAAATTATATATTTAGAACAGAAAAAGAATGTAAAGGAGACATATAGTGGTATACATATCACAGAATCATAGACTCATTGAATGTTTTGGGTTGGAAAGGACCTTCAAAGGTCATCTAGTCCAACCCCCCTGCAATGAGCAGGGACATCTTCAACTAGAGCCGGCTGCTCAGAGCCCCTGTCCAACCTGACCTGGAATGTGTCCAGGGATGGGGCAGCTACCACCTCCCTGGGCAACCTCAGCCAGTGTCTCACTACCCTCAGTGTAAATTATTTTTTTCCTTATCTGTAGTTTGAATCTCCCTTTTTCAGTCTAAAACCATCACCCCATGTCCTGTCACAACAGGCCCTGCTATTAAGTCTGTTGCCATCTTTTTTATAGTCACCCTTTAAAGTATTCAAAGGCTGCAATAAGGTCTCTCTGGAGCCTTCTCTTCTCCAGGCTGAACAACCCCAACTCTCTCAGCCTGTCCTCATAGCAGAGGTCTTCTAGGCCTCTGATCATTTTTGTGGCCCTACACAGACGTGTTATACCTTTAACATAACCCCATTGCAATAATACACTCTTCAAACATCCATTCCTTTATGTGACAGTTATCCATAAGGAAATTGCATGTAATTTTTAATTCTTTGATCATAAGTGCCTCGTCTACTGACAATAATTAGTATTACTTACAGGGCCTCAGTTTTAAAGGCAAAACATTCAAAAGTCAATCTATTTGGTTATATTGGAAAACACACTTTGCTATTCTCAGGAGGCTGACTGTGCTTTTTATGAGTTATTCATGAATATATCCTGGGGCTGTGTGCATCAAGCACTGGGATATTGTTAGCATTAAAAGAGGGAGAGTGCATCATGTGTGGGAAAATAATCTTCTTGCAGAGTACGTGCCTGGAAGCTACTTGGGTCAAAAGAATTAATTTCTTTACCATGGGCAGAGGAATGATTATCTGCTTTATCAGAAAAAGAGAGTCTTGTCTTTGGCGCCCTTTAGAGCCACAAATGCCTAAAGGTGAACAGATGCCTCTCCAAAAGCAAAAGGTGCCCCTGAATGTTTGCCACATGGGCTTCTTTCTCTGGTGCTACTGCCCAGTGACCCTGAGCATAGCAGAAGGGATTTGTGAGCACAGGGAGGTAGAAAGCATGCGCTTTTACTGACACTTCCACTTCAACGGTAGTGTCTCAGGCCAGCACTGACAAATGCTGGAGCTCTGGCTTCACAGATGGTGTTTTCAGTACTGTGCTAGTCTCTGGCACCAATCAACAGCATCCTGCGAGGGAAGGATGGTGTGAAGATATCTCACAGAGAATAGAAGAACAGCTTCAACATAATATCAGAGAATTAATGAAGGCTCTGTAAATTACTTTTGAAGGGGACAGATGATAATATACTCTGTATGTGAAACTAAGAGGCAATATGAGTGAAAAGGGAAGGGGAAGAGGAAGGGGAAAGGGAAGAGGAAGGGGAAAGAGGAAGGGAGAAGGAGAGGGAGAGGGAAAGGAGATTCTAATGACTGGACTAACATCTGGGCAGAAAAATGCATAAGCTTTTGAGTTGCCATAAGGATAAAAACAATGGGACCCCTTCTAAACATTTGAGAAATGAGTATGCTAATCCCAAAAACGTAAGAAGCAAGAAGGAAAAAAAAAAAAAAGGAACTGTTAGGGTAACAATCATCAGTGTATCACTAGTCAGAAGGAAACCATGAACAAGCCTATTTCTTATGCTTTTAAATACATATTTATTTTCTTGATAGCACTGGCAGGTGATGAAGGATTTAATATTCTCCGATACCAGACAAGCAAGATTGAAGGTCTTTTGTCTTACTTGACTGAAGCTACAAAGGTCAGACTATTTTAGATCTGACACCAACCAATGTGATGTAATTGGCAGAAAATTTTAAAGTGGAAGATATTCCTGGAAAAGTGGAATCTCTGGAAATTCTGGTTTTATTTGAAGGACATTTTCTGACAATACATTTGTTTACTACTCTTGTCCCCTTTCCTACATGTTTTACTTTCTAGCCTTTGATATCAACCAACAATAGTGAGTTTTAAAAGAAATAGAAAAATATAGCAAAAAGTTTTCCTCCAAGACCAAATAGCTGCCAAACACTGACTACAAGGGTTAACGGTTATTGAATGTTGTATGTGCACAGGAGTGATCAAAGCATTAAAGAACTTAGAGTTCTTAGAACTCACTTAACTTGCACTGTTAAGGAGACTAAACAACAATATTTAGTCAGGGATTCACATGTAGTGTGAGTTTTCTTATGGTCTTGGTAGCACAGGCTTCATAACAGTACTTCATGCACATTTAACATAGAAAATGACAGTGCAAACATTTTTCTTTTGATAAGTATTTGCTGCAGCAACTAGCAGTTTTTTAAGTAAAGCTTCGTTCAAAGGCCTTTTTTTTCTCTTTTCTCTTTTAAATACTGTCTTCTGAAAAAGAAAGGGTTAGTCACATACTTAGCCTTTTCTTCTTCTCAAGGAAGAAGCTACACGCCAACCAAATACAAAAGAATACATAGTTTTACAAGTATGAAAGGCACAGTGTTTATGAACTTGACTTGAATTAAGTTTTGACTTCTGAAGAATTTAAAATCTTGCTGGGAATAAAGCTGTCTAACCTTTCCTTAGTGATGTGTGAAAGGCTAGAGCAAGGAAAGAGGATCTGGCTTACTCTGCTTGTATTCGTTCAAATCAACATATACTGGACTTCACTAGGGAAATAACAGTTTAAATTGTGTGAATGTCTCTTGCCTTGGTGAACTGTTAGTCTATTGTGATACGTTTTATCTTAACATAGAAAGCAAGTGTTCCTTTTGTTTTTTCCTTCCCCCAAAACACTGGTACATCAAAATTCTCTTTAGTAAAACAGAACCTCTACTTTCAGTTGAAGACAATGGCAAGGTCTGCAGTGGTGCTTCCTATACAGAGAGAACATTCTCTAGGGCCCTTATCACACCCTACCCTCGAACTTCTGGCACCACATTTGGCTCTGGAACACCAAATATTCTTTAGAGTTTGAAAGAGGGAACACATCAAAAATCAAGAACTGGCCCTACCTTTAAAGCCAGTGTTCTTCCCACCAGAAACCTCTTTTCCTGTGATCTGCAATCCTCACTGTTTACTACATAAAATACTTATTTCTAATTAGATTTGCATTAGTTCTATAAGCTTTATGACTTTTTATGTCTCCTTATCTATGTAAGCACAATAAAATAATCTGATTATCGTAACGCCCTAGAAACTCCTTTCTCCTTTTTGCTTTGTATTCCCGCAGAAGTTCATGTCACTGCCTAAAGCCTCTGGGTTTTAGAGCAGTAAAAATCATGATGGCCAAACACAACTTCTCAGCACCTCTGCAGCTCCTGACTTACAGATTTAGGGCAAGAACCTCTATTGTTGTTGGAAAACAAAAGAAAAGAGGAAGTTTATGCCTTTCAAAACGTCTCCTTTAGTCTACCCTAAGAAAAGGGTTTGTGCTGTTTTTCTCTATTTCTCATCAGCAGCTTGGCAGCAATAGCTAAAGGTAAAGAAGGATAAAGAAGGTTGGTTGACTGATTTGCCTATCTGACATTTTAACAACAGTGGTATACAAGAGCTCTGTATGTTATTAACATTTTTGCAATGGTGAGTCCTTGCTGACGATGAAGAACTGTGTCACTTATGTTCAGATTACATCAAATTAATGGCACGGTAGGTTTTCATTCTGCAGATGTGACCTCTGTGACAACAGTCTGTTCATTGTTCAAGGGAGTTTTATCCTCACAAGGACAGTATCACTCTTGTCTGCAGACCACAGTTTGCTCTTGTGTTAAAAACCTTCAGACAAAACTACTTCCCAAATTAACATTTTCTTTTTTTGTCTCTAAGCAATGATTTAACTGCAATGGTTAATGTGAATAAATTTGCTTCTCCTTTATCTAGCAGGACAAGTCCAAAATGCTACCATATCCAGGTAGCAAGGCATTAATTTTTCTTCCACTAAGAAATGTCTCTCAGCTTTGGTAACACGGAGGAGGTTGAAATAGCAGGTAAAGTAAGTTTCATGCTGGAACACTGTGAAGTAGTGTCAGTGCAAATCAGCGTGAGGCTTAGAGGATTCTATACCAGGTTTGCACCTGTGTGGGTCCCAGAGAAAAGAAGTACATAAGGTTCAGTGTAGATCTAATAGTTTGCACAGCAGAGCTTAGGCTGGCGTCTAAATGAGCATAAATGAAATAGCCCTTCCACACCCAGAAGGCACTTGAGAAATGTCAATATTTCTGCTCTGCATCATTGTTTACATTATGGCAAAATATTTATGAAATTTTAGAACTGCAGCTCAAAACTGCAGGCCAGATTATGTCACACTACGAATTTTTGTAGTGTATGTGTGATTGTGGAGATCAGTGCTGGTGTAGCTGCCTTTGAAAACACAAAGAGCTTTTTCAAGGTATTTCTTAAGAGAAATTTTTTCCTTTTCATTTTTAACTGCAAAGCCTCCTCCAGTGTGTACAGCAAACAGGTAATTTAAATAGTCTTTTCACATAACAGAAGACTCCCCTTTTAATCAGCCTGAATTACACAATTCCCATCTGTATTAAGGAATTTCATTTACTCTCTCCTTGTTAAATAAGTGATTTCTATGCAACAGTGTTGATAAAAGACAAACTGCAACTGG
>NW_010391167.1:0-6354 GCF_000710305.1 Buceros rhinoceros silvestris | reverse complement strand
AAAGAGTGGAATTTATTAAGAATTACTATTATTCATGTCCTACTTTAAGCAACCCATACTCTCAAGCCTGAAGCTAATGACTCCTTGCTAAATAATTCTGATTGATTACGTATCATTGTGCCAAGAGGGAATTAGGACTTAAAGCCGTATTTATGCATATACCATTGTGTATGAACACTGCACACTCAAAATGCAACCCAAATGTAACTCATTACCTGTATAGTACATGAAAGACACTGCAATAGCATGAATATATGAATATTCTTCTCTCAGGAGGCTCACAGGTAGGTTAATCAATACTGTGCTTGCAAATAATCTGTTCTAATATGTGCAGTGGCACTTAACCTGGAAAAGTCACACATAGTTACTGTATGACCCTGAAAGTCTCTTCAAATGCATCCAGGCGACACAAGTGACTACAGCAAAGCTCCAATAACATGCAAGGAGACGCAGAGCTGTTGTGTCCTTGTTGTCATTAGCTGTATGGGTTTGTAAACACCAAAGGACAATTTCCTCTTTGTTTTACATGAGTCAGATTTCCATGCTCATGTTCACAGATTGCTCCACTATTGCACAGAGTACTTCTGGGTTTATCACTCCATGACATGGGCTTATCTTCATGACACACTGTAGGATCTATTTCAAATTGCTGGCATTGCTCCCGAGATCTCATGGACTGGTAAACACCTTTCCTCCTTCCCCTTTCAGGATCAATGCTTTTCCTGCTGCTTTCTCCATGTCTTTTTTAGACAATTGGAAGAGATAACGGACTGTGAATGTAGTTCCTGACAATAGGTTGATAACACTCAGCTGTGTATTTAATTCTCCATGAATGCAATCATTGCTTCCACTAAGCTGTCAGGCTACCTACAAAAAATTACCTCGTGCTTGGAAAGCGGCTGGTGTGAGCAGCAGAAAATTATGCTGGTTGTAAGGAGGAACATTTCAAAGAGCTGGCCAATGCTTTTTGTGGATGTAGCAATCCGCACTATATTCTTACGGTGAGCCTGCGAGCTGGAGTGGGACGAATCACCCGAATGCCAGTGTGGTGTGTAGTGAGACCCGTTTATTGTTTACAATGCTTCTCTATTTATAGACAGTGGATTCTTGCTCATGTAACTGGTTACATAGTGATTGGATGTGTTCCTTGTCACACAGACAGTATGCATCTCCGAAGGCACTGTGATTGGATACAGGAGTTAGTTCACGCACAGTTTCTGATTGGTTAGTGTTAATCAAACAGAGGCTAGTTAGAGATACAGTTTCCCACACAATAATGTTGCAGCTGCGTTTCGGCTGCTAAGTTTCCCAGAGAGAGCAGCATATTTTTCACAGTTCTGATTTCTGCTAGAATGATACCAACAGTGGAAGGCATGCATCTCCCCTTTGTTAGTAGCATAAAGTGTGAAGATCCCATTGAAAGACCCTAATTGTGAAAGGACAGCCTGGTCATCTCCATTACCAAGAATACTTTTCAACACCGGCTTTTGGGCTGGCATTATCTCTCACTTCGGAGAAGATGGTTGCTGTTATAATTCATGTATCCACTGCTTGTGGCTGGATTACCGTGTTTTACCCCAGTCGGTTGTCAAGACAGTAATACATAGAGACTCAATCTGCAGCAAAAGTTGATTTTGTTACTGGCTTTTCCCTTGGACTAGCGTGCTACAAACATGTCTGGGCCATGCACAAGTCTCTGTGTTGGCTGCTAGTCAACTTCTGCTAGGAATTTAAGGCTTTTATTCTGTTTTCAAAAGCATCTAACGGAAAAAGTCCAGCTATGTCAGAAACTGAATTTCATTCTATAAATTACAATTTTTTTTTCCTCCATTCAGGCTTTATGGAACACAAACTACAATGAAACACGGAGCTAGAGGCACAGTGTCCTCCAAGATCATCCATGAGTAGAACAATATTCCAGAGGAAGATTGCAAAAACAGAGTTTACAGGTCTTTGGAAAGCATTGCACAATCTTCCTGCCTACGGCAGCATGCACAATTAACCCTCTTTCCTGTATTCCTGAAACCCTTATTCATCTCAGTCTGAGTTTACCAGAAAGGGAGTGGTTCATACAGTTTATGAGATGGGGAGGGCAGGAGGAGGGAAGGCTTTGCTAATGCTGCGTTCACAAAGGCAGTTTTGTTTTCATTTATGGTGACGATTGGTAGTACGTAACCTTTTATTTAGAGTGGAAAACTGAGGTTTTGTAAGTCAAAAATTCTCAGTTTTAAGGACATCTCCCTCCATTTACACAGCAAGGTTGGATGAAGGGAGAAAGTAAAATCTACCTTTCATGGAAGGTGTTGAATTTTTAACTAATTATTTTTGCTGACTTAGGCAGTGGTGATTTAGGGTATCTAATCATCTCCTGGAGTATTCTCACATCTGTTTTGACACATTTTCACTCTTTTCTTGGCGTGAATTTTCTCATGACAGTCTCTGGATGTGGAATTATAGAATAATTCAAGATGGAAGCATCATGGAGGACCTTAAATCAGTGTTTGCTGGCTTTTGGTCTTTTTTTAATTATTATTATTTATAAAAAAGAAATTAAGATTTTCAGCAAAACCTATTTTTTTCTGTTAAAATCTTTCTTAATAGTAAAGCATTAGAACAGAGTTATGTGCAACTTGTTGGGCCTTATCCTAAGCACTCCCTCTTAGGATATAACACTGATGCTCTTGAGCCATCCAGAGCAATACCTGTCTATAAAAGACATATTGATAGCAATATAGTTCCTGGTCTCATCTGAAGAACCACGACATAGATGAGGGCTTTTCCAAGGGTTGCAATGGGCTTTGTCGAGAGTCTGACTAAGCTATGAAGTTTCCCCATCAATTTTTCCTAAATACTGTAACAGCAGATTCTTTTCTTGGGTGTACTTTATAGTTGGTAACTATAAAATCACTGGCATTAATTATCATCCATTTTAAAGTTGAGCATCTTTTAACTGGCTGAAGAAATTCTTCAAGTGGCCATATACCTTTCCATCGTCTCGACGTGTTCAGATGTTGCATGATTCATTTGTTAATGCTAGCACAGCGCTCATTACTTAGCACTGTGCATCTTCATGTAAACAGTCTGTGCTGGGAAGAAAGATGCTTGTTTACATTGCACATGAGGGAATATTTATAACGGTAGTAGACTCTGTCTGACACAGTTTCATTGTGAAATAAGTGAAATATTTTAGAGACACTGGAAAACACAATAGTTGGAGAATGTAATAAACTGCTAAATATAGTGGTTATGGGAGATTAGAAGAAAGAAGCCCTTGAAAACAAAACTTCTTGGCTTGTAGCAAGAGGATGAAGGTTTGAGATCTAAATGTGACTTTAATTACTACATCCTGACATATCCTGAAATTATTGTTATCATGCTGCAAACATACTTCAGACTGAAAATACAATGCATTACATGTTGCTTCTGGTTTCTAGAAGTATCTGTTCCAATTTGCCTGGTTAAAAGGTTATGAAACAAATCCCATTTTATAACAAATTCTCAAATATGTGTTTACCACCAGAACAGGTCAGGAGAAAGTCATCATGCTCAGATCCAGTTCTCAAGTCTGAATCCCCCCACACCTATGGAGGCTGTCACTGGCATTTCTGGAGTGCTGCAAGGGGTGGAGAGATCAGCCCACAGGGATCATTTGCTGCATGACGCCTTGCTATTAACAATGCTTTTGTCTGAGATAAATGGCTGTTGTGTCTAACATACCCTTACCTACCAAACACATTCTACGAAAAGATACATTTACAAAATCTGGACAGCACTTAATGTTGAAACAGTTTCAGTCTCGTTCTTTCCTGTTTTTCTTCAACTTCTCTTTATCTTCTCCTCCTTCCTCTTCATAGAATCATAGAGTCAAACAATGCTTTGGGTTGGAAGGGGCCTTCAGAGGTCATCGAGTCCAGTCTCCACTGGTGACAAGCCGCCAGCTGGGTTTAACTCCACTCACCACCACTCTCAGGGCCTGGCCATCCAGTCAGTTTTTATCCAGCAGAGAGTACACTCATCTAAGCCACAGGCAGCCAGTTTCTGCAGCAGAACGCTGTGAGAAAGAGTGACAAAGGCCTTACTACATTTCAAGTAGACAACAGCCACAGCTCTTCTCTCACCCACTAAGCAGGTCAGCCTGTCAGAGAAGGACATCAGGTTGGTCAGCAGGACCTGCCTTTCATAAACCCTAGCTGAGTGGGCCTATCACCTGTTTGTCTTGTACATGCCGTGTGATGGCAATGAAGATGAGCTCCCCAGAGCTTTCTCTTCTCCAGCTGAACAATGACAAATCTCTCAGTCTTTCTTCATAACCTTTCTTCACAGCAGGGGAATTCCAGCCCTGTGATCATTTTTGTAGCCGTCCTCTAGACCTGTTCCAGCAGGTCCCTGTCCTTTCTTATGCTGAGGACTCCAGAACTGGACACAGCACTGCAGGTGGGGTCTCACCAGAGTGGAATAGAGGGGCAGAATCACCTCCCTCAACCTACTGGCCACATATCTTTTGATGGAGTCCAGGATGTGTTTGGCCTTTTGGCATGTTGCAGATTCATGTACACCCAGCTTTTCATTCATCAGTACCTCCAAGTCCTTCTCCACAGGTCTGTTCTCAATCATATCATCCCCCAGGCTTTATTTATGCCAGGGATTACCCTCACCCAGGTGCAGGACCTTGCACTTGGCCTTGTTGAACCTTGTGAGGGTCGCATGGGTCCACTTCTTCAGCTTGTCCAGGTCCTACTGAATGGCATCCCATCATCCCTCAGGCAAGTCAACTTTACCACTCAGCTTGGTGCTGCCTGCAAACTTGCTGAGAGTGGCCTCAAACCCACTGTCTATGTCATTGATGAAGATATTAAACAGCTCTCATGCTAGTACAGACCCAAGGAACACCACTTGTCACCAATCTCTATCGGGACATGGAGCCATTGACCACTACCCTCTGGATGTGATCATCCAATCAATTCCTCACCCACCAAACAGTCCACCCATTGAATCCAGCTCTTTATATGACAGAAGGATATTGTGGGGGACCATGTCAAAATCCTTATTCCTCTTCTTCTCTTTCCCCTTCATCCTCTCATCATCACTTCCACTTCAGCCTCATGTTGAAATGTCAACGGCTGAGATGAGCTATGATCTCTAGCTTTGTTCCTAAGCATTTTAGTTGCTGTATGCACAAATTTTTTGTCATGTTGTTTATGCAATCTAAAAAACACCTTAATAGAAATTATATAGCCAGGTTTCAGCTGTTAACTATTCCCACCTTCTGACCTACATAGTCTTGCCTTACATCTTAGTCTTTCACAGCTGTAGAAGGATTACTGCTTCATCACCACTCTGGCTTACATGGGGCCCAGCTGTGTCCTGAGAGAGGAAAAAAAAAGCTTGTGCTGGTAAGATATGTGCTTTCATGTAAACTGCGAGACTGGAGGTAGACAAGCTTCAATATCAAAGGCACAAATCTAAGGCTCCGATTTCTTGCATTTTAAAGCCGTTTAATAGCATAAATCCAGTTCTTCTCACCTATGCTGAACACACCAAAACTCGCTTTTTTTGAAGACATCACCTGAGTGCCATGTAGAGTCAATGGAGAAGACCAGTCACATTTGGGCGATGATTGATCCCATCCCGTGATAGAAGGAAGAGTCTGCTACCCTACAGACACTCCACAGGAAGAAAATTTTACTGAAAGGCAAGAAGTCATTCCTGTATTTTGGCTTACTTGAGCAACTGCTTTGCCTTCTCACAAAAGTGACATGTGGTTTAATTGGACTCTGCTTCAGTCAGTAAGGCTGGACCATCTCCATATCTTCTATCATATTTTCAGTCAACAGCAAGTAGGTGTCTGTCCTTACAAATGCTTTTCTTCGTGGGAAATGTAAAATTCCCAAAATCTGTATTTGGCCATGCTTCTGCTGCTTAGAAGTCTCTTTCCTCATCTCAGCGGTGGCCAAACCAGGAGTCTCTGCTAGGACAATGAAGGTGTGCATGGCTTAGCTTATGCTGCTTCCCTCAATCTGTTGCATAAAATGGGCACAATTTGAACATTGCTTGTTGGATTGTAAAGTAAACAGAAATGAAGAAGCATACAAGCTGCGAAGTTGCAGAAGTAAGACTAAAACCTGTCAAACTGCAACTTAAAAGCAAAGTAGATCCCCTTTCTCAATCACAACTCCTACCCAGCCTCTCTCTTTTCTCTACTGGTGCATCTAGGTTTTCTTGCATTTGCAAACTTACACTGTCAGCTGTAACCTGGACCTGCAACCTTTGGGTTTTCATTGCTGAAACTGGTCTTTCATTTCTGATGAGGTATGAGTTTTCATCTCTGTGATGGGTTGGCAAAAGATCTCCTTT
>NW_010391166.1:11777-20814 GCF_000710305.1 Buceros rhinoceros silvestris | reverse complement strand
TCATCCTCCTTGAAGTTAATTGACTCCAACAGCTCTAGTCAGAAAAACGACACTAGGAAAGTGTCACAAGTTTGAGAACTGAAAAATGTAATCCTCAAGTAGTAATTTACTTAATAGTAAGAAGAAACCTAACTAGAGAAACATTTTAATTAATTGCATAGACATAGCTATGAGTCTTTAACTCTGCCGTTACAGATTAGGCGATGGCTTTTTTAGGAGGATTAAGACTGCTCAGGTTGGAAGAGGGGTTACAGCCCTGCAGTTTTAAACAAGTGTTGAGAGATCATTTAACTGCTCTACAGTTCAATAACGATGATGTCACTTTGCCAGTTAAGGAGATACTGAAAAGGTAACTTCACTAAAAATCATTCCATTTGGTTGGTAAACTTTTTTTTTAATTGCAAATGTAACAAATAACAGAAAAGACAACTGGGAGAAAAGCAAACTCTTCACTTTCATACTGGTAAGTCACTGAAGCCATCACATTTCTCAGCTATATTTCACATGAAGAACTTTTTTAGACAATGTTTTCTTGCCCAGAAATTTCTTTGCTTTAAAATATATTCTAAAATTCTGACAAGTGTAATGTATCACTTCATATTGCATGACTTCAACAACAGACCTTGCCTAAAACCAACGACTTCCTTATGCATATTCTGCATTAAAATTAATCTATTCAAAACACACAAACCCTCCTGCTACCATTGTTTGCTTTTGTTCCAGAGACCTGGGGACTCATATCAATATTAGTGTGCCAAGCGTTAAATTGTATTTAAAAATACGTAAGATAAATTTCAGTATGTAGAGTACTTGATGATGTGGTGTATTTAAGAAGCAATTTCCTTAACAGCAAGAAACCTTACTACAGCCACATGACAATAAGACACAGCAGTCTGAAGTACACAATATTGTTTATTTTCTGCAGTTGAAAATTATTCCAATTTTTATGACTCCTGTAGTATTTTTTTCAGACTGTTGTTTGCCATCCCATTACTACCCACTGCCACTGAGTATACAAATAAGAGTTGAAAGTCTATTTCCTGTACACACAAAATGCACACTGCTCCTTGCCTGCTCAACCAGTGATTTTTTTCTACCAACAGGTTACACTAACTTATCCCTAACTAAGGACTATGTTTCCTTTACAGTTTTAACTCAACCCTTCTTCACCTTTCCCTTCAGCTGTTCTCCCTCCACAGTGCTGCCCAGGAACCATCTACTGTCCAAGACTGGGTGATGAAGTTTCCCAGCTTCCAGAAAGAAGGAAAACACACAGGAAGTGGGGAAAGCTGTCTGCTAAAAAAGAAAACTACAGGCACCAGTTTTACACAAGCCCTTAGTTGGCCTGCATGCCCAGATCTCCATGCTGCAGAAGTGGAGGTGTCCAGCTTTCACAGCAGGCTTCTTCCAAGTACTGAAACCCCAGGAACTGGGATCAACCCCCCAAGGGTTGTGGCCAGTCCAGCTTGCTTCCTCTATCTTCCCTATCAACCTTACACAGCAACTCCAATGCCTCTCCAGCATCTGATGCTCAGCCTGTGCACACCATCAGCAGCCATCTGCCCGTGGGCACAGGTATCATCTCACAGAAACAGTGAGAGGCAAAAGCCAGACATGGTGGTGGGCTTTTGTCCTGACTTCATTCGTCTCTCATGCTCACTGAGACTGCAGCCATCCTGAACAAAGGGATACATCTGACCTGAGAATCTCATATTGTTTCGATAAAACAGGTTAAAAAAACCTCAAACACCCAAAAACTCTCCTGTAAGAGTTGCAACACAACTGCAAAAGTATTGAAAACTGAAAGCTGGCATTTTATTAAAAAAATCCCATTTTATGTACAAATCCCTAAAATATGTGGCTGTTCAGCACGGTAAACAAAGGAGAACAAAAACCCTACACCAATACAACAGGCATCACTGTATTATGTAAAATCACTAAATTATGTGAAATCACTAATTTGTGATTGCTAAATAAGTCACAAAAATGATGCAGAAAGACTTTCAAAAGGACTTCAGTGGCCACTAAATCTCCCGGCAATACTGTAAAGTGCCATTTGCAGAATGTTCACATGGCTTGAGATAAGTACTTACTGAAATGAGATTAAAAGTAAACAAGGAGAGGTGAGAACGAAAGGCATTAAGAGGTATTAAAGTACAGAATCTTTTGCTATCTCCTCTGGAGAAATATAACCTGTAACCACCTGCCTACATCACCAATGAGTATGAAACCCATGTAGTCATCTAGAGCAAATCATGCGGCAGTATAGAAATAAACATGATTCACACATTCTAATGTTCATTTACTACACTTTTCTACATTTGGGGCTTTGCTATCAAGAAAGACTACTTTCCAGTCTTCATCTGACCAAAAAAGCATTATCTTCCTCAATTTTTCATGTTCACCAACCTGACCTTTTAATGGAATTCAACATACAAATTAATGTCATGCAGACAACGTACTTTCCTTTCCTTGACAACACCCTCGGTCATCCAGTAGACCCAGCAGTTTATATACATTGGACCTTACAGAGGCCCCAAACCATATTTAATAATCTTAAATAACTTCCTAAATGCTGAGTAAATTCAGGTTATTGCAAGAAGAAAAATAAAAAGTATCCACGTGCATCTAAGTAAGACCGTAATCTCATTTTTGTGAAAGTCACTGTCCTGGTCTGGGTTAGAACTGAGCTCATTCTGTTCAATGATTTCACTTTCCAGCTCAGTCTCTGCTAAGTGACAGCACTTTCTGAGGTTAATGGCATGTTTTTGCAGACAGTGTCTGCTCCTAGAAGTGATAATGTTTGATGTTTACAGTCACTACCAAAGATTGATGTGCAAAAAGGTTCTTGCTTCTACTTGCTCCTGTGCAGACCCAGGTCACTGCTAAATCCTGTGTGCCACAATGGGGGTGCAGTAAATGAGAGGCCACCGCTGTGGAGTGTATCGGACAGGACAGGTGACCCAACACTGACCAACAAGGTGTTCCATCTCATGTACATCATGGAAAGTGTAAGTTTTTAGGCAGGTGTATGTTTAATATGATTTCTTTAGATGTTCACCGGTTTTATACAAGAGACTGTTCAATCCATTTCCTTCACCACTGTAGACTATTTGAAAATAATTTTATTATCAACTAACAGCACAATAATGAAAAATATATACAATACTGTCACATAAGAAGTACAATGCTATTTAATTAAGATCAATTGTACCCCAAATTAACAAAACAAAACACACGAAAAAATTACAGAATCTGGAAGACAATGCCATAATCTTTTGCTTGCTTATATTACCAACAAAGCAAAAAAAACCTTGACACACAGCTTTTTTCTTGTCTCTTTTTTGCAGAGACAGAACTGCAAATGTTGTCAAGGGGATTACGACAAGTCTAACTGAGCCCTCAGACATTTGAACCTGCAAGACTATGACTGTCACTAATTAAACCTAAAAATTGGTATTTACACAAAGTCATCCTTACTAAATGAGGCAAAAAATATTATGGAGACTACAGCTGGCTGCAAGACCAAAAAATACAGGGTGATGAAAAATAACGATGTATTAAATTGAAGAAAGGCTGTCTTAATTAAGTGGGAGAAAAGATAACTGTCATGGTAAACATAAGGTGATGCAAATTTAGAAAGAAATGTATGAAAAGAGCTGACAACGGAATACAAAGGAATTGTGAAATAACCAAAACAAGCAGAAAATAGTAAAAAATATTTATACTACAAATGTGCAAACCGATAGATTACAGAAACCATCTCAAATTAGGATATTACAAGGAGAAAAATCTAGAAAATACAAACATGGAAAGAGACAACGCAGATAGCAATGCCACATGAAGACATGAGGCAGTGAGACTGTAGTTGAATTGAATATTGAATGTTATTCCTACAAAACAAAGATATTTGCAAATCAGTCAAGTGTTAGGGAAATCAGAACGTTTAAGAAGATACTCGGTTTTGTCACCTTAAGCAAAGATAATGCCCTGATAAGTAAGATACAGAATTCATGTATATACATAAAACTTAGCTAAAATGGTCTGTACAAGAAGCAAGAAAAATGCCATCTAGAATCCAACATGATTAGTATGTAGTCAACTTCTAAACTGCCCAAATTAAATCTGCCAGGACAATGAAATCCAAGAACTGAAGATATTACACAAAATAGACACTACTGATAAATGTGTTATTTTACAACAAGTTTATTTTAAGCTACAAAATCAATATGAAGTTTTCTAATAGTACTAGAAATTTATCTTTTTCCTAACTGGCACACCACCACATGCTGCATCGCACGTAAACACGATTTACATTTTTAAGCCTTGTGAATGCATGTATGTGGAGGGACAAAGGGTGGTTTTTTCCCTGATACACTCAAAAGGTTTTTCTCCCACAAACCTTCTCTTTGCAGGTTTCTAGTGCTTTAACAATTCAGCTAACGAGCTGTTAACACAAAGAAAAAATAAATTAGATGGTAGAAATGTTTCCTACAAGCTGCAAAAGAAGACCTCAGTTTACTTGTTTGAGGGTGTTTCTGTAGCTTTCATGAAATTTTAGGCACATTGTTATGTGTGTGCAATACACGGGCTTTTTGGCTCTGTGCAATTCTCTTGGCTTTTTGGTTGCTCTGAATGAAACCACTAGCATTTCTGGGTTTGGGGTTTTTTTTTCCCCTGTTGTTGGGTTTTTTTGTTTTGTTTTTGGTTGGTTTTTTTTTTAAGCACAACCCTGCTCCAAATCAGTGAAGCCTAGTCTGGGCTTTCACTTACACTAGTTAATGTTCTCTGCAAGATCAGACGAACTGGTGTGACTGTGACTCTTCCTTGTGTGAGGACAAGCTCACAGTCAGGTTTTTTTTAATGTGGTCAGACAACAACAGTCTGATCAATGCTGCTTCTCAGCACTCAAGCACTTTTTATTCTTGCAGAAGAAACAAAGCTTTTAAAAAACAAACACACTCATAACTGGTATCTAAGTTCCTGTGATAGTGACCCAAGAGGCTTAGTTCTTCCACAATAATGAAGCCGGGAGATGTACCCTCCTCCTTGATTTGGATCTCTCAAGTAGTTACTGTTTACCTTTTGAAATACACTTCCTTTAGAAACCAAAGTCCTCTTATCTTTCCTGTTCTTAGCCCTTCTTCTATTAATGTGTAAATTGGTCTCATACATTACTGAAAGAGGTAGCAAAATCATAAAACATAAGTAGTTCTGGGATTGTCCCTCAGCCACACCAAAATTTTCTGAGAACTGACTATTATCTTGGTCCACTATTTTTCTCCTTCCCGCTTTTCCAGACAGCCTATCTCTGAATTAAGCCAATATAAACGTAAAAGCTATGTCCCAACAAACAAGCAAAAGTACCTATACAGTGTACATATATATAGTATATATACAGTGCTTTAAATACAGAAAATCTTGTCACATAGAATTAAAACAAAAAAATCACTAAATGAACATGAATAATCTCTTGAAAGCACATCTGTTTTCAATAAATTTATAATTTATAATGTATAATTATTTATGTAACTTACATTTTAACTATATATTATTCTTCTATACATTTGGCACCACAGTTTTGCCTAAAACTTCGTAAAAGCTACAGAAACAGGGAACGCTGGCAAACAAGCAAACTGAGGTCTTCTTATGCAGCTTGGAGAAAACATTTTTCACCATCTACGTTATTTTTATTTTGTTTAAAAGCTCATTATCTGAATTATTCCAGCACTAGAAACCTGCAAACAGAAAAAGATTTACAACAAAAGGTGGAAATGCCCAAAAGTCAGGATCTACAATGATACACCCCTTCATTACCTAATTCATGAAAACAAAAATATACAATATCATATCCAATGGCCATGTAAAGGTACAAGCTTTTCCATGGCATGCAGGTAAGTAAAGTCAAAGAGCTCAAACCAAGAGACCCATACAGTGTCATGCCAAAACCTTCCCTCCTGTAAGTCAGTAGACTATCATATTTCTGAGTAAAAAACAGTTTTTTTACAGTGAAAGGTAAAGGCCTGCAGAAATTCTGGATAGCTTCTTTTAATGGTTCTCTGGCAGTTTCATCACATAAGTAATTGTTAACCAATATGTGCTATGAAATTATTACATGTTTATTTCCTAATGTCAAATCAATTATTAAGCACATGAAGCCTTACGAATGAATGGCTTAAAGTATTAATTTCCATTTGTCATCTGGTCTCTTGACATCAGCAACATCTGAACAATATGATATTTGAAGTTAGCATTGTTTAGTTTCAGCACTGTCAGAAACATTTGTATTCTTATTGATAAGTATTTTTTCCCACGAGAGAGAAAAATCTTGCCACATTCAGTTTTCCATATTTATCTGAGACTCACATTTTTATTGCACTTCAATGGAGCTTTCTTAATGCTTCCCTTAGCAAAATTCACCCACGTGACCTGCACAGCAAATATCACACGGCACACAGCCTATGCAATAATCTTGATGAAATCTATAATCACCTCAGCCTTTGTACTTAATTGTACACTCTGAGATGGAAAAATCACTACAGGAAATAGACTAAAGAAAAATAAACTTGCAGGGAAACAAGGGTTTCATTAGGTTCTTCTGATAAAGGTGCAGGACTCTTCTACTGGCAGTCTTTCTACTTCATATTACATTAATCCTCTCATAAGCCTTACAGAGAATGCCTGAAGAGATCAGAAGTACAGCAAGACTATTATCCCTTGATGTCCTAATTTTTGAGTCTGCTGCTCCAGAAGAATGCTAAAAGGATAAAAGACATTTAAATAGCAAAAAGCCATTAACTTTTGTAACTTAGAAAATCCATCTCTTCAGTTTCTAGATGAACTAAAGGCACAGGTCGAAGTTAGTTGTCATTTAAATTAGTTCAGTACTCCTTAGATGTAAGTAGGGCTTAGGAATAAAAGGATGCTCGTGGATCACTGAAGTCCATGTCACAGCTACCAAAGACATTGAATGACTTTCAGCTAAGGACAGCGTTCCACTGTAAAATCAATCCATTATTTTAATCCATATTATCTTAAGGATACTAGCCATTCCACAAACCCAGTGTCCTAATGACTAAGAGTTTTTTACCAATTTCCAGTTTAAATTTTATTAAAGGCTGGCTGGTTTTTGGTTTTGGTTTTTTTTAATGTGTCTATCTGTCAATAACCCTTTATCATCCGTAGCTTCTCCTCAAAGCTGATTGCTTGCAACCACCAATTATCTGTAGATGGCAGTCACACCACTCTCAGCATTCTTCTCTTCTGCTGATCTATACCCAAGCCAAGCTCTTCTCATTTCCTGTCACAGAACTCTCCTTTCTCCTAGTGATCTCACTTGGCATTTTTTGCATTTGTTCCAGTTTATCTTTTTGAATAATAAAGGTGTCCAGAAATGTACATAGTCACCCAGGTGAGGTTTCATCCATAGCTTTGCCATCACAACTGAGTCTTTTCTTGACACGTATCCTAATGACCCAGTGTCCAACTAACGCTTCTCCTCTTCATTCTCCTTGTGCCTCATTTTCTACTGATGAACTCTGCCTATAGCTGAAATTTCTGCTGTTAGTTCCGAAACACAGGCACCTCACATTTCTTATTATTAAATTTCATTCAGTTGGTATTACTGCAGTCCTCAAGGTCACGTTTTCCTTTCCCATAACATTCTGAACTTTTGCTGTGTTAGGAATCTTTTAACTAGGTCATCAACAAATTTCATTATAGCAGTGACATTCCGTCACCCCACCACTAGCAAAAAGCACTAATAAAGGCAAACATTCCCTAGAGGGTTCCCTGAGAAATTCAGCCAGCAATCTTCCTCCCGCCTGATGCTCTGGGAAGTCACACTAGCTGCCATCTCCCCTTGCCTATATGTAGTTACTTTAATAATGCCCATCTCCTCTAGCAGTGCTTCTAGTCTTTCATTTGGTACTAAAGGTTCGGGGGGTTTTTCGGTTTTTTTTTTTTTTTTTTTTACAAAAGTGTTGTCCTAATTTAAAAAAGAAACCGGTTTTCTTTCCACAAACAGCTATCACAATGCATTGCCATGACATACCAAAGGTTAACAATGGCACATTGGTTATGCTACCAGGGTGTTCCAAGGCTTCACACGCTATTTTACCATATTAATCTACTATATTACTGATTTTAATGACTGGCATGTCTCTTAATAGCTCAGCTTTTTCCTGTCTACAGCCATACCAGACTTGATAAATGTATTTAAATGTCTTGCTATTAAGCCTGTGACTTCGTATGGCAATAAAAAAAAAATGAGTATTAAGATAAAAATCACCTGTTCTTCTCCTTTCTCAAATGTAACTGCCAATGTGGGTTATACTTGTGGATTGTGGCCTTCTTCTTTTCGTATCACACCTACCTCTAACACACAGTATCATCTGCTGGGCAGCATCTTCCCCCTTCACACAAGTCTCCTGGTTTTCCTTATGTCCTTTTTCAGGTGACTATTCACCTACAAGGTACTGAACCATGCTCCTACAAGATTTAGTTCCTTGCTCAGGACACTCATTCCTGATGGCCTGATTAAACCTGAACATGAAAAAAATGTCAAGCCTCCCATGCAGTCTAGATCCTGAGCTGGGGGTACAGCTGACAGTAACCCATCCTCACCTTCCTGTGCTGCAGGGACTTCAGTGACACCTGCTCTGCTCTCCTCCTCAAAAGTCTAGCTCCTGTTTTTTCACACTGCTTAACCACACAACACTTTATTAATAATTTACGGCAGGGCTGACTTTAGACAAAGCAGGTCCCAAGCAAGGGGCAGAGATTGGACCCGATGTAATCCAGTACAAAGAAAATTATTTCCTTTCTGCGGGCCCATCAGCTCACCCTGCTGCCAAATACAGGTGCCAATTACCACAACCACGGAAATCCTGTGCAGGCTCTCAACCTTCAACACACAATAAACTAATACCCTCAGGTGCCAAGAAAATAATTAAAAAAATAAGAATTATAAATACTAATACAGAAAATTTTGCCCGCACTTCATAAACCACAGCTGCTCCAAGGCCCGGACTGAACC
>NW_010391166.1:7910-11752 GCF_000710305.1 Buceros rhinoceros silvestris | reverse complement strand
TTCATACCAACACATTAAAACAAAACAAAAAAGTGCTTTGGATTCAGCTCAAAAAGTAGCATTTAGGCTAAAACAGCCAAACATACATTCTAAGCACATCACTCTGTGGATATTTTTTTTTCAGAAACAAGAAGTGTCAAATCGTGCTTGAAGTAATTTTTGTGCTGTAACCGAATATAGACAAGAACGAACACATCTGGTGCCTGGGCTGTGCAAACGTATTTATAATTAAGTAGAATTGAATACCAAAATCCAGCAATGATAGAATTCATTAGACTAGTATAATGCTGTATAATTATTTTCTTTTTTTATGTCATCCACTGTATGCTTTAAGAGCTCTTTTTACCCATTGATATCAATGTGCTATGACATATTTATGTACACCCTGTATAAAAGGCTGAGGAAGCATTAGGCATGTCAGAGGATGACATGGAAAGGCGACTGTTGTACAATAACTACACTGTCAGTGAAAAAGAGGAAACTGATTTAAATTAATTCCCTGGCATGTAACTCTACAGCTAGGTTCTGGATTTACATTTGGTAAGGAAAGGTGCTCCTTGCTGCAGCAGGGAAAAGCCCTAATGCAATGTAATCAATCCATCACCTTTCTCCACCAGCACTGCTTCCTCAGCTTGCCTGCCTTGCATTACTGGCCCTTCACCAAAACACCAACCACTGATTTCCACATGGGACGTTTTAAGCATCACCCTTTGGTCTTTCCTCACTGAAACCATCTTCACACATTATTGCTCACACCTCAGATTTGGAAAGGACTGCCAGCAGGCAACAGCTCTCTCTGAGCAACGGATCTCTGCATGACTTCCTTTGCTCTATTTTTTTCCTACCAACTCTGGCCAGGTGTCCCACAACTCCTACCAGCCTCCCTCACAGGCTGTAAAGGAGTGTAGTACATGTAGATCCTATCAAAGGATACAAGTTCCTTGGACCACCAGGAAAACACAGGCGCTCCACTGTCAAGTTTGGCACTGACAGAAACTTGGTCTAAAACCAATGAGAGAGGGTTGTGACACTTCTTTAAAAAAGTTTGTCAGGCACCCAAGACAAACCATCACTGTCCTAACTTTTTTTAAAGTAAGGCCACCCACTGCCTTACTAAGGCACCCTCCACCTCCACCTCAATGTACTTGCTTCTCTTCATTGTCCATATGAAGGAGTAAGGGAGCTTGGACTAACTTAAGAGGTAAGTTACCTGGTACACTTGATAGTGCAAATATCCTGGCTCTTCTGAAGACGGGTTTGTGATTATGCCCACGCAGCCTAGTGACAACTGCAGCCATTGGATCAAGCTCAGCAGACAATTAGGGAGCCAGCATGGGGCTACCAGACGGGCCCAAGGGACAGAGTAACCATTCACAGCTGCACTTCCTTCCCCCTTCAAACTGCAGCCAGATACCTGCCTGATAATAGCTTTCTCTCCAAAGCTGTAGCTGCAGCCAAACATGAGACAAGGAAATGCAGACAGATAAAAACAGTCTGCAGAGACAGCAAAAAGATAGCTGAAACCAATTATGATTTCCACTTATTTCACATCAGCCCACCAGTTCCTAACAAAAAAAATAGCCCTGACCAGCCACTTCATTTCTGGCCCTCTACTGCTTGAGAAAGTTATTTGAGCAATGTGCCTGCAGGCTCAAGAGGAACTGCTCTGCATTGAATATATATTGAGTTCATAACCAAAATAGTCTCTCTCAATTGGTATTTTTATTGTAAACAAAAGCTGCAAAAGCTCACACCTAAGGTTGCTTTAGACAACAGAGAAAAACTCCATCTGACACTTGCAAACAGCCAAAAGGAACATTAAAATCATTAAGCCAAAATTCAGAAATGCAGGGTTGTCTTTTAAAGAGAGAAGGCTTGTGCGCAAATGAGAGAGTAACATGTTTTTTCTATTACCTATGGTATGCAGAAAAATTATCTTTCAGTAGTTACTGGTACAACTAAGAAATACCATATTCTTAGCAAGCTTAGGATTGAGAGACATCAAAGATATGATGGAGCATTTTTAAACTCTGCTGGATCAGAAAAGTTAGGCTGTTACTTCAAGGAAATTACAATAAAGCACTTGTTTAGTAAATAAGTGTGAATTAACTGGATCTATTTCTATTTCCTTAGTTTTCTAATTAGCTATGTAGACAAAGACATATTTGATTGAGAACTAATTTAAATTTACATTTTTTCTTTTTCTTTCAGAAAAATCATAAAGGAAAAACTAAGCCAATCAAAATGGTTTTAAAAATCCACAAAATATAAAATTTCAACTAAGAAACTGTGAGTGATCAGGAATAATTTTTCAGATTTGCTTTCATGTATAATTATAGGAGAGACATTGATCACTGACCTACGTATTCCTGATGCAGAACAGTCAAAATACAAGCATCACAGGAGTACACGGCAGTATTTTACCGCTCACGGCTTTTTTAAAAAGGTTCAAAAACATCAAACCTGCAATTAGTCTATTGTGCAAGGTGTCAAATTATCAGAAATTCCCGTATTTTTGTAGTTTACTCTTAAAGACCAGGCAAAAGCGTGCCTAGAAAAGTGATCACCAATCCTTTAAAGGATCACCAAAACAGCGCTGCTATTCAAAGGCAAAAACACAAATGGTTTTGGGGAAGCGAAGGGTCCACTGCAGGGAGCCACATGACCTCCAACTCCTCGCAATGGCCACAGGTCACCCTGGCACCGCCCCTCTCCCACTGGATGGGAAGACACCTGCATGCTGGAGTTAAGCCATGTATCTGCAGCCAGGGTAGGCTTTCAGAAGAGCCCTGCCTGCTCTGGGCTGGAGCATGCACAGCGCCAGGCAAGGCAGCTGCCCGCAGCCAGCTGCTGCTGGCAGAGCCATCAGTGCAGCTCCCGCCCAAATAGCCTCTTCTCCAAGCAACACTTGCACGCAAAGCAAGGAGTAGACTGGAACATCAGAGGACTTGTGTCCTGGCAACCTGCGGGAAGACAATGCCTTTCCCGGGAGTTCTGCAGCCTTTCCTGCCTCACATGGCCCGCCACAGATGCTGTGGGAATGTCTTCATTTTTCCTACAAGGAAAGCAAGGCGGGACAAAGCAAGCCTATCTTCACAGGCTAGTACAACCCTGGTAGTGAGACATCAGCATCCCTCTTATATCTCTTTATGCCATGCGCTTTTGAAAATCATTATCATATCTTTCAAATAACAAAATTAAACTCAGTAGAATTTGCAAGGAACAAATAATACACCTAATTAATTATTTGCATCTAAGCTTGAAAGCCTAAAATATTCTAGCATGACATCCCACAACTGGCAATGAAAACAAATAAATCAAAAAAGTAAAACCACGTGAATTATCTAGACTTGATACAGGGACTTCCATGGTGAAATCTGTATCTAGAGAAAAAATATTACATGTTCTGATTTGCTTCTTATTACACGCAAGCGCGACCTGATGTGGTAGGTACTAATATTTAAAAAAAAAAATAGGCAGCAAGGTTACAGGGACTTCCATGGTGAAATCTGTATCTAGAGAAAAAATATTACATGTTCTGATTTGCTTCTTATTACACGCAAGCGCGACCTGATGTGGTAGGTACTAATATTTAAAAAAAAAATAGGCAGCAAGGTGGTTTCATAGCTAATTAATCCCTGAACCTTCAAAGAAAATTAGAATATAAAAGTCACCCAGAAAGGGCTCCAAAACTAATATTACCAACATACACCAGTAATTTAAATATTACTTAAAGTTCAGTATTTGCATAAGTCTTTGCAAGATATGAATAACAAGTCCCAGAATTTGTTTCAAGTTTACCTTAAAGACTTAGATGACACCCCAGATACAGCGCTACCATT
>NW_010391166.1:5221-7760 GCF_000710305.1 Buceros rhinoceros silvestris | reverse complement strand
CAGGAAATTTTCAGAAGACATACTAATATCTTTTAAAGTGTTTTCCATCCTTTAAAGGGTTTAACAATTATTATACCGAGAGTATTCCCATGCAGAGAGGCTTGGGAAAAGGATATGGCAGAATACAGAATAATTGATCAGGTGCAGCACTGGATATTGCACATCACTTACTGATATTTCAATAGTGCTGTGGATAAGATGCAATTACGTTCTTGCTTTGCCTTCAATACAAGATTTAAAAAAACCATGAGGGGTACTTCACTGCTTCTCTACTCATTCATTTCCCTGGAAATGTAAAGAAACTCCCAGTACTTTTTTCTCACGCATTGCCAGAGAACATCTGGAAGACGATGAAAAGTCTACACTGAGAGCTCAAACATATTAAGCTGAAGAAGACAGCATGAGCGGTCCTGAACAAAACTACCATTTCTGCCATGTTAATTGGTCCATTGAATTAAATATTCGCTACACAAAGAAGTCGGTGATGATTGGAATCAAATGTTCATTATGCATAGAAGCTTAAAAATATAAAAGCAAGATCCTTCAAATACAGCTTTACCTTAAGTATGCACACCTCTTTGGTACTGATAAAACAGATGCAGGGAGTTTCAGGTAGACACAGTCACAAAAATATTTTATGAGATGTCTCACAAAAATGAATGTGAGTAGTTTTACATAGAATGGTTCTTGGAAATGTACCAAATGGAAGTAAAATTAATAATAATGACAGTCTTACCTGGTCCCAGGGACAGATGATTCCTCCAAAACACATAAAGAGATATCCCATGGCAACTAGGCATATCCAGACCACCAGAGAAAATACACGAAGAAGCTTCTTAAATACAGGTTCTATGCAGACAAGGATAAATATAGCAAAAAAAATTGCTAAGGCTGTTGGAACAGTTATTAAAAATGCCACGTGGTCTTCAATTTCCTGGAAAGAGAGACAAATGAAAAGGAAGTTAAAAACTAATATACCTAAAGGTCAGACAACAGTAACATACTCTAAACAGATTGCACAGGGAGGTCCCTGAAAGGCATGACCGAACATCAGAAGTGAGTTGAATCAAAATAGGATTTCTTTCACTGTAAGAAGCTGTTATGTAGAATATTAACTTCATAAACAACTATTAACCACACTACTGAGTGGTATTTCGTCTACTAAACTAAGAAATACATTTGTTGAAGCAGATTGAGAAAACTTTAAATCACACTAATAATGCACCAGCCATAGGACCGAGCAAATTAAAAGGCAAACCCACTCCGCAGAACAGAATAGACTTTCTGCTCCAGAATTTATAAGATTTCTGTGATCAGTGTGGTTTGCAGGTGAAACTCAAGCATCTCTATTGAAGACTGCAGCTGTTAAAATGCCTCCCATATCAACTACGTGTCCAAATCTCTATAAAAGCCTTTTTGACAGTGATATTTGCCAGGAATTGTATGTTTTGCTTCTGTTTGAAGTACTTATATGGAAGGCTCTAGATTTCATATATATATTTTCTCCTAGCAACTGCTTATTTTGAAATGTGCAATCAACACCCAGAGCAAGGACTACAATGTAACTCGAAGTGAGATTCAGAATACACAATATTTCAAATTATTTACAGAACTTACTTAGAAGTTACGACACTAGAATTTTTAAATCACCTAGTGATGAGTGCATTAAAAAAAGAAAGAAAATAATTTATTTTATATTCCTGTTTATGTTGAAAAGTACTTCTGAGGTTAAAATACCACAGCACTATATCAAAGTCTGGTCATAGCATCTCACTCCCTCCCCCAGCTGCTGTGAATTCTAACACCCTCAGTTACTGCAAGGATTGCAAAAGGAGGCCCCAAATGCTACTGTTGCAACATATAAAATCCTCCACTAAGGGTACTCTTCATTCACAAGAGCCTTGTAGTCATTTTTCATGCTGGTGAAATCTTGGCAACAATCTGAAAGTACCTGTTTTATGATTTGTAAGATACCTAAGCTCAAAGAAATAACAGTTCTTTTCCCCTTCTTTTGTATTGGCTTCCTTAATGCCTTGATAGATCTTGTTTATTGATGGAGTTTCAACTTAAATACTTCATTTTTCTACCTAAAAGCTTTTTCACGTGATTTTTTTTTCCTTTCTTTTATGTAAAAGACTTGCTACAGTTAGAGGAAAAAAATTACAAGTAAATTTGTAAATGTACTAAAATTTACAAATGCTACCAACATTTCGGGGGGTGAGGGGGGGTTGGGTTTTTTTGGTTGTTTGGGTTTGTTTTTTTTTCCAGATCTAGCAAGTTTTACAACCCCACATCTACAGGGACAAATGGTGTAAGGTTCCCCACCCCACCCCTTCAGACTTGCTCGTTTTGCTTGTGGCCCTGACCACATGTGTACTGCACATTGCAATTCCCACCTGCTGCACCAGGCAGGGCTGCCCACTCCCTGCTGCTGCGAACCCTGCACCACCACGCCAGCAGCTACCTCAGCAGCAGGCAGCCCCATGCCAGGAGCCACTCGTACACACAAACCCGCTACCGAACCTCAGCTGATACCCCC
>NW_010391166.1:0-5112 GCF_000710305.1 Buceros rhinoceros silvestris | reverse complement strand
GCAGGAGAGAAGGGAGAGGTGCAGATCACCTCTCTGCAGAGCGCATTAGCCGAGGCTCTACTGGGTGATGACACCACCACATGGCCTCTAGCCCAGAAACAGCCACTGCCCTGGCAGGTTCAAACCAAGGGAATCACCACGATGAAAGTCCACGTCTGACCATGCAGACTGCTGATTATCTTTCCTGTATCCTACCCTGCCCAACAAAAGGCAACTCATCTTTCAACCCTTCTTTACCTTTCCTCCTTTTCAAATTTACAAAGTCACGCATCTAAGCAATCACTTTTCCAGCACTGATGATCAGGATACAAGCAAAAGAAGAGTAGAGAAACTGTAAGTGATGGTGCTAACTTTGAAATGCAAATACTAATCTTCCAAATATTAAATGCACGTGTTAAGGCTTTCAAGCACCAGGGTAGTAGTAGTCTATTGTTAGAGCAATCTATCAAAATGTTCCAAATTAACAGTTAATCAGTCCATTTTTTTAAGCGAACACTGATCTCAATACTTAGCCATTTTGATCACTAAACTGAACTTATTTCTGCTTTCCCTCCTTTGCATTTGCACAATTTTGCATTTTATTTTGGTATAACCATATGCAGGGAAAAAACAGACCATGACATATCAGCTCCTCATCACAGGTAACTGAGCACAACCTCAGTGACTGCAGTGGGACATCAGCTCCCTGAGCTGACTATGAGACAACCTGCCTCCGATGTCGCAAGCTGCTTGCTTTGCACCGTACAGTGTGCGGATTGTGAGGTAAAATTGAAATCTAAAGTCAGAATAGCATACACATTAGGCAATTTTAAAAATAGATGAGAAAACAGTTGCTATTACAGTTCAAATCAATTCCAGAAAACCTTAAAGTGTACAAGGAGATTTTTCATAATCCTGCCTATAAAATACACATTAATGTCAGGCAACAAAAGCAGGTGTGTGAGGCAACGGTTTATTTTGGAAACTACTTTTAACAATATTTTCCTATTACTTCAGAGGAACTAAATGTTTATGAAAGTGTAACTTCCAGAGCAGGAGAGTTAAAACTTGTAGCTGCCTGATCAATATTTGGAATCACCACTGTGTTTAGGACATTAAAATACACTATTGGATGCAAAGACGAACTCTGAAAGCTAACTGTTCTGTTTCCCTAAACCATTTCCCAAGGAGGTGGGGGGAAAAAAAAAATTCCCAAAACACTTTCCTTCTTTTCTTTTTTTGTTGCTATTCTCGGAAATGAAAATATTCCAAAGGTAGTGGAATTAAAATATGAGCATGACTATTCTGAACATAATGGCTAAGCCTGCAATACAAGGATCCTGCCTGACAGCTTTGTCTTACTGGGTGTTTTCCATCTTGCTGCCTTTAAATTACTACAGAAATTAAAAAGTCTACTGTTAGAAATTTTTCCAACCCCCATAAATTCTTCAGAAGTGTACGATAATCTTACCACGACTAAAATCTGAAGAATCACTCATCTTTCTAAAGCCCACAACCTTTCTCATTCTACATCCTGTTCTTTCCTTTTCCAGATAATGTCATGCCCTCAGTTTAATTTTAAACAGCAAAGCTGCTGTAGAGCACTTCACTGTTTTGCATAAAACCATACAGCCTGGCAAAGTACTCCATAAAAATGAACAAACAAGCATTTAAAATACCAGTTTTAGCATAAAATCTTTTACCATGATCCCTCATTTTCTCTGTACTGCTTCCTTTATTCTTATAATTTACTGGAATTTGACAACATATACAGTCTACGTACAGAGGACTCCTGCCTGTAATCTGACATTCCACATGCTTTGAATCCACTCAAACTGTTTACAATATTAAATTCCTACTTTTTGCTAAGATCAATGAAGATTTTCAAAATGCAAATATAAAACCAAGTAATGTTCTTCAGACATTAAAACTATGTAGAATTTCACACATCTGTTCTCAAAATTGTCGAGTGATAAAACGTTAAAGTTCTCAGGGGTTACACGCTTGCTGACCTCTTTATCAGAACAGAACATCGCCCTTTAACCAGACTGACTGAAAGAATCTATAGCAAAATATGCACATTTTTCCTGTAAAGCCTTTTCCAGAACTTGAGACAATAAGAATGATTTTCAGAAGACATATCATCACCCTTCTCTTTGTAAAAGTATTTCAGTTCAAGAAACAGTTCTCTATAAAGCCAAAAAGCTGCAAAAAAGCCTTCTGGCTACTTGTGACTCTTATCCCATGGTTTTGTGTTTTAGTGGATTTCCTCATGGCTGACTGCACTGTGTGCCATCTGCTAGACAGCTGAAAAAAATCTCCATTTTATTAGGAGGTGCCGTGCCCTGCTCCTGGCCAAATAGCTGTACAGCTTTATCTAGGACTTCATCATTTAGAAAAACAACTGAAAAAATCTGGCCCACCATCTCAGATTTCTTTTCTGCCAGTTCCATCATTAAGAGCCCATCTCCACTTCAGAAATGGCGCAGCGTCTTTACGGCTGGATGGTGTTTCCAAGCCCACAGGGTGTGTTCTGTATTCACAACTTATTCACAACTCAAACTCCTCTGCTTTCATGCCCACCATTTATCTTTCATAACACGATAACACAAAGCTTTGCTTGCCTTTCTTGCTTAGCTGCCTTGTCAGAAGCTTCCTCGTGTCTTTTTTTAACCTTTTGTTGCCCTTTGTGCAACACATTCAAGGACACTAGCAGAAAATTAATTGAACTGTACCTTTTCATCAAACAGTCCTGAAGTTTGTGTCAATGAATCTTTTGATTTTCACTAAGGCCCTATGTAATTGCATGCTTGAGATTTTTTCTCCCTCTGATTCAGCATTACCTATTTGGCTTGGTAGATCAATGATAACAGGCTCAAATCCAGTTGTTACATGATGTCTGAGAAATGCAGTTCTCTCTATTAACGAGTCTGATGTGCAGTCTACACTTGCTGTTAGCACGCAGTGATATTTGACTCCTCACTAGCTCACAATCAGTCCAGCAATTTGCATATCACATGTATTAGGTAATTCTGACTGGCACTACCACTGCCAAGCTACTGCGTGATGTCACGTATAACCATCAAGAAGCAGTTCTGCATTCATGGCCAGATTCAAGATAATTTTGTATTCAGCAGCATATTATGACACTATTAAAGTAGCAGGACTTCGTTCAAATACTTCAGATGACATTCTGGTTACCTGAGGCCTCTCGTCAAACTTGAAAGTCATGAAAAATGTAAAATCCACTGTAAAATCTGCTCCATATGAGAAGTCTGGCATTTTGCAACACTGCAATAATTCAGCTGAAAATAACATGAACTGTTCTTCAACTTTACACGTTCTGTCCAAGTTAGCACAGGGGACTAATAGTGATAATACAGTGACCAGCCATGGAGGTATCGTGAACACTCTTCTGACCAATTATGTGCTTGACTACAGTGCCAAGCACTTTTTGCCAGTGGATTCTTTTTAGTGAGTCCAACTATGTGTAGATGTTGTTCACGTTGTCAACTACTCAATAGAAAACAATTGCATCTAAATTTTTTTTCAGGTTTACTTGATAGCTGAGCAAGTGCTGCCTGCCTCACTGTTATCTGAACAATTACCAGGAACACAAAGTCTGATGTACCAGAGACTAAAGATTTCTCTGCTCTATGCAAAAACATCAGACCTCACAGCAGGTTTGGAAAGGATCTTCAGGGTGTTGTGGAAGAGTTAAAGGCCATAGCTGTTGAACAAATAACAGTAACACAGAACAGTTAAGAGAAAAGTTCTGGAGGCAAAATACTAGTTGCTAGTGAAGAAGCAGAGAACTATGGTAGCATTCCCAGAAATGATGCCAAAGTGAGACAGGTTGACAAGAAAAAGTACAATAAGCAACTAAGAAAATGTGTTTAAAAATGGAATTCAAAGAAACAGGGAAACTGGGGAATAGGAAGAGAGCCTCTAGAAGGTAGGTAAGCTTAATCCAAACCAGAAAAGAGTGAGTTTGCTGGCACTTCAAAGGGCACAGGAAAAACATTCAAACTGAAGAGGTTATAGAAATGCAGTACATGGTTCAGTAGAAACAGTAATGTTACAGAAGACCTGTAATTCTCAACTAAAGGAAAGAAGTCGATTAAACTCCAGCAAGAAGGAAATAGCAAAGAAAAGCCAGAACAGAGAGACACTCTTTTAAAAAATTTTGCAGAGAAGTAAAACACCCACATAAAAGTATACACACTTTTATATAACCACTAAAAGCCTAAGAAGCTAGACAGAAGAGTAAAATGACTGTTGTTAAAATAACATTATTTACACAATAGTCTTACTGAAAACTTGGTGGAAAGAAGACCATCAGCAGAATACTGAAAAAGCAGAAAAGACTGAAACCATACACTTCAGCAGAAATTGAAGAAAGGCTTATATTAATCTAGGAGAATCAACAAAGAGTATAAAGTCCCTATGAGCCAAAAAAACTAGACTGAACAGTGAAGGCTTATCAAAATAAATGACTTAGAGGACTGGTCATCCAACCAGGACAGAAACTATTTGAGATTCTATGAAACGCAGAGATGAGAAAGGCTGTCAAAGAAGAAAATCCAACTGGTCAAGGGATACTTCAGTGACTCCCCAGCTAGTGTGGCTAAGGATCGCAACAGTAGATGGAAGCTGAGACCACAGTCTATGTTTCATGCACAGCTGAAAAACAAAACAAAAGCAGCATACAAACAAACAAAAACCATCCATAGAAAGAGAAAACACTCAATCTGATCTCAAGAAGTAGAAAGAACCTGGTTCATAAATATTACTATTAAGGAGCTGCTTCACAACAATGACGAAGCTTGTTAGGCAAACAAATGGAAACCAAAATCCAAACACTAAAATTGAAAGGGGGAGCTAGAAGCTTACAGACTAAAGTCTTTGTAGGTGGTCTGAAGACACTGTAAGTCTCAAAGATACAGGCCGTCCCGGTTTGAGCTAAGCTTCCTGGTTTGAGCTGAAACTTCCTTGTTTTGAGTTCTGGTCCAATATAATTATTACATGCAAATACTATGACCCCACATTTAATTGGTCAAAAGAGGGTCAGGTGCACTGGTACGTGTTCAGGTTATACAGCGGCATGCAGGGAGGAACCGCCCTCTCTCGACT
>NW_010391165.1:123423-141520 GCF_000710305.1 Buceros rhinoceros silvestris | reverse complement strand
CTTGTGTTGTGCCATTCAGTTCCTTATTGAGGTGTTATCCTGGGAATGTGCTGTAATAACAACAGGTTCTTGGAAAAGCTGGTAGCAAAACAATACCCTGAAATACAATCCTTGCTGGAGGCGTCTCAAGGGTGGTTAATAGACAATTCCTGAGCTTTGAGCTGTTAAAAGTCTGCTCTGAGCTCCAGCCAGGTTACAAAACATGTTTTGTCTGGCAGTAGTATGGATCAGAGAGCCAAGGGGTTATGAACAGTTAAAAAAATGCTTTCTGACAGAGTTCGGGCATTTGCTTTGGAAAAGCTGTTGAGAGAATGTGAGGGAGGCAGGATTTGTCCTGGGACTCCAGCACGGGGCTTTGACAGTCTCTTAGGTAAGTATGTGTTGTTTCAAGCCCATATTCCTCTCGTTCTTTTTTCTGTTAGTAAGTTTCAATACTGCTTGGAGGATGCTGTTTAGTCATTCAATTTAGTATGGTCACGGTCTTCCAAGATGGAGAAGACTCAGGCTGCAGAGTCCCAGGAGCAAGGCTGGGGAGCGGCAGGCATCACGGGCTGAGACCTGGTCTGAGCAGGAGCAGGAGCAGGCAAGGACTCAGGACAAGCCTGGGAGCTCAGAGGGCCGAGGGCTGGAGGGCAACACAAATGTGTGGATTCAAACAGTGATGCTGTGGCCACTCGTGCTATTTTTATTAAAATCATAAGTGGTGCTTTGTAATCTATGAAAAAGAGACTCTGGAGAATGATGTACATTAAAATACCTAGTTGTACGTTGTAACTTATTAGAGTGTTTGTCTGGGGACGGAAATATGTTGTTTTTTCATGTGTCTTTGGTTTATTTGGGACCTTGAAAGAGAAGATTCTTTCCTAAAGTGGAACTTTATTACTGTTTACAGTTCTGGGACAGATGCTGTAAGTTGTCATGTTGCTCTCATTGGAAAGCAAACATAAATATAGCTACCGCAGTGTTAAATGCTGTGACTAACCTAAGATCCTCTATTACATACTGTTTAAGATTTGAGGCAGCCAAGCATGTTATCTTCCACTGAAAGAACATGTGCTACAATTTAATTTTAGTAATCTGCAAGGGGTTGCGAAGTGTACATGACAAATGGATTGCTGCTTACAGTATTGTGAACAATATTGTGAGAAAATCTTGATAGTGTTTTCTGCTCCTTTAGTACACAAAGTGGCAAAATATCTGTGTACTCATTTTGTGTGTATTCTCCCTCTACCGTATACTGTTATGTGTGTATCTCTATGAGGAAAATAAACCCACCCTGAAAAATATCTTTATTTTGTTTTATTCTATTTAATCACTGTTTCCTTTAAAAGTAAGGGGACTATCAGGTCTTATGTTTTCATGTTTTTTACTTTTCTATTTCGCTAGCTGAATAGCTCATGTATACTTCTCTTTATATTAGATAGAAGTTTTTTCCTCTTTAAGTAGACACTGCCTTCTTCCATGTTGTTGTGGAGGTTACTGTGTAGGTCACCTCTGCTTTTTGATTTGAATGCAAAACAAAGTTTCTGTGAGCATAGTCAAGCGTGAGGGAATTTTTCTCCTGATTACAGTTTATTCTTTTAAAAAACAGCACGAACCTTTTGGAAAACTGCCTTAAGTATGAATGTACTTATCTTGGCTCATGTGATAGCTAAATGGAAGCTGAGAGGGCTCTTTGGAAACCACTTGAGTATCTGTGGATAGCAGAAGTGCCAGAATTACGACCAACCTAACCAAAATGACATGCTTGACGTGTGTTAGAGGCTATGAACAGAGCACGCTACCAGATTAATTTGCCCAAACTGGGAGCTGATTTTACGGTCAACTCATTTCTTTGCTTCAGTCTTCCTGAGTTTGCTTTTTAATTCTGTGAATTAGTATCGATGCACGTGGGAGGACGTTTTCTTTGGATCCCGCACTAAATTACTCTGAACTGTGTAGAAGCCCTGACAGTGAGAGGAGCTGAATGTCTGTCTCTTCATCTACCCTGTTAATGGGCTTTTCACTGTGTATTTTTGCACCTATTTGAAGCAGTGGTATTAGTCTTCCAGTTACTGTTCCAGCTCTTTGACTGTGCCAATGAGCAGTTATGCAACATGTCTGAGTTGTTTCCTTTTCGCCAAGACTGGGCAAGGACCGACAGGACAAGTATTCACTTCTACATGCAGGTTAACTTTTGAACTGAGATTTGGAGCTGATAGGTGAGGATGAGAGGCTGCTTTAGCTATTAAAGAATGCATGCTGTGCGCTTGCACGGTGTCAGGAGGGCTGAGTGTCAGTCTGCTGCTTCTGAAATGTTGAGTGCAAATTCATGTAGCATTCGCTTCTTTCATCCGTTGTAGGAAGTGGTGTCTTTTTAAAAATTGTTATTTATTTAAGGTTAATCAGCCCAAATGGCAGTGATTGTTCTAGCGTAGTGGTTAAACAAAAACCTGAACCCTCGTGTGTGGGCTTGTTACTGTGCTACTTGGTGCCCCAGTGATCTGCCCTCCCAGCTTCCAGCCTCTGTGTCTCCTTCAGGGATCTCCACCTGGGCTGCTGCCCTTTGAATGCAGAGCAGCTTTGCAGGTTTATCAGCAGAGACATCTCGAAATGAGGCATCTGTGTCTGGTAGGATGCTTGGGGGTGAACTACAGGTGATTATTACTGGAGCAGAGGGCTGCGGTGCTCGGTCTATGTACCTGAATCACAGAATGGCTCAAAGTCATCCAGCTGTGGTGCATCACTGGCTTGTTTAGATGCTTAATTACATTGACCTCCCTCTTCTGCTCTTTTCTAGAGTAATAATACCCACCTTATGTCTGGTCCTTTCTAAGGAACAGTTAGGCTAGGGTTCTTTTCTCTCCTTAGTGTTTTATCCTGTGGACAAAAAGCGAAAGAGAGGCAATTAAAATTGTGGAACTTGCCCAGCTCTGAGGGAAGGCCCTCCTTCTGATATGAGACTGCCAGCAAGCTGTGGCCGAGCCAGCTGTGCTAGTAGGATGTTTCCATTTCTGTTTGCCACCTACCCCTTTGGCAGAGGTTACTGCTCCCCTGGCCGGATGGGTGTCGTGGACATGGCCACGCGTGCCTGCATCAAGTGCTGAGGAACCAACCTGACGTGCACGCGTGTGTTAGCTCCCCGCCTGTATGAGCAGCTGTGTGGCATTACAGAGTGCCACGCAGCGTGGTGGATTCCGGTGGAGAGCAGGCTCAGCCTCTCGGGGATAGCCCTGTGGTTACGCTGGATTAGCTGTAGCATGCAGCTGCATCCCCAGACTGCATTTTGGCACGTGTATGGAGGCTTTGCGCTTGTAATTGATTTCCCTCACTTTCTTTTCTGCTTCATGTGAGTGTGACCTAGAACATGAAGTCCTTCTTGCGCTGCACGCAGTTTAATGTATTATTACAGGGTATGAATTTAGTTACCTTCTTTTAATTAGGAGATTTTTCATCTTGGGTTGAGTGATTTGGATTTCCTGCTGCTTATCAATGGTTTAGTGGATGTAGTCGGATCTTGGAAGAGAGCAGTTCACACACAGGAACAAGTAAGAAAGTGGAGGCAGATCCTGCTTCTCGTGCTGGTGGATCATCTCCAAATATTTGTGCATGGCTGTGGTTAGAAAAAGGCACCGTGTATTTATGTGACTGTTGTAAGGCTTGCTGTGTTTCTCTTTAGTATCCCAAACTGTGTGTAACTATTCCCCACCATCAGCTTTACTTAATAACTAGAGTAAGACAGAGATGACAGTTCAACTATGCGTTACCTGGATTTGCTGAATGTATTTTGGTAACAAAGTTGACTTCTAAAGCTATACGAGAAATGTACCAGTTCTATGGACTGGTGAGATAGCATTAACTGCCATTTTTATTTTTAATTTTGTTTATTTGTTTTTTAGAAGACACTAGCTCAGTTTTCAGAGAGCCTCATTTGTTTGTAGTTCCAAAAGATTTGTCTTCTCTATGAATTAGCAAATTAAACACAAAAGAAAGCAGTATGGTTTTGTTGTTTCTTTAAAAGTGTTGGTTGTCTTTTATTTGTAGGCTCTCTGCATTTATTACAGTGAGATGGAAAATAATACTTGAATTAATGCTCCATTATAAAAGCAGTACTAAGTTAGGCGTATAAATCACAGGAGTATATGCATTACAAGGGGTGGTATTTTGAACTAATAATCTGGAATAGAACAGCACTGTCTTGTTTAAAGCAAGTGTTGTTCTGCAGCCATTTATACATTCGCTGCTGAAAAGGGTTATAACATCAGTTGAGTGGATTTAGAGAATAGAAACACATTTTGTGGTGAAAGTGACCTGGAAAGAAACATTTTCGTACAGTTTTATGTTGTCACTGTTTTTCATTCATAACACACACACATCCCTGGCCGAGATGTTCTTTTGTCTTGTTTGTTGGTTTCAGAAGCTTCCTGGCTTTTCCATAAGAATTATTTAGTGTCCCAGATCTGCCAATTATGAGCTTCTGAAGCTAGGGGCACAGAGGCAGAGAGGCAAACCTCCAGGCAGAAACCTGGTGAAAACAGCACTGAAGCAGCTGCAGACAAAAGGGCAGGCTGTGCATTTGAGAACCGAAGAACTGAGTGCACTGGGATTGAAATGTAGGCATATGAAAGGTGACAAATTTAGCCCAGGGTAAACTTGCCTTTGGGAGGGACTCAGTCCCTAGTAAGCCTCCGGTGTTCATAGCTTTTAAATCAGAACAGCTTGGCTCAGCACAGATTAACCCTTTTGTGAACCGCTATCCTTGGTCTTTGCAGCCCATGTACGTTTGGGATGCTCTGGTCATGTTATCCACTTCTGCTTGGGGGGAAAAAAAAAAAACAAAGAAAACTGGGTGAAATGTTGACGATGTGGTGCATTTCTCCTGGATTTCCAGGCCTGTGATGGTCCAGATGAAACCATGGCTCTGAGGAGCATACTGCATGTCTGGATATCGTGGCCACATCTGCTCTAGGTATACGTGAACTCAGTAGCTGCAGTCAAACATGGCTTGCATGAGTTACATGTCAGGAAGCGTGGCATGTCTTAAGCATGTTGGCTTATGGAGGCTGAGCAGAGCAGCAGACTTTCCGGAAGCACTCAACTTGCTGTGTACCAGTGCAATCTTTCTTGTTTCTGTGTAGAACAAATCTTCCAGAGCCACAACTGGTCAGCCTTAGCCTAATTTTGCTTCTTCCAAGTTCTGCGCTATCTGCATGTTGCCAACAACTAGCAACTTCAGACAGTATAAAAACCCCTCACTGTCCTTACTACTGAAGGTTTGCATGCGATGCCATCGTCTTTGGACTGGTACTGCAGCCTTCTGGAAGCAAAAATGTGGCGAAGACTAGAAATCGAGTTGAAGAGGAAATACTCGTGTATTAGTCCTTGAAAGTGGATTGCCTTGACATTTGTCACTTCTGAGATGGTTTTGCTTTGCATTAAAACCTCTTTCCAGTTTGATCGCAGGGGAGTATCCATTTCATGTTCCCCTCCCCAGGAATGATACCCAGATGATGAGAGTCAAGGCTTGACCCTTTCTAGTTGTGTCTTACATCACATCTGCATTTGGTGACTTCAGTTTTTGAGGGTTGCTAGGCCTGTTCCTTTGTGGTGGCCCTGCCAGGCTGTTGCAGCACTGGCCATGCGCAGGGCTCCTGGAAGCCGGTGACCTACAGGCTTTGTCCCCTTTGGAGGGAGCGTTATTGAGTACCAGTGTTTCCAGACAGCTGTGATTCATTCAGCATGTGTGTACAGTGACATGGTCATTACAGCCAGGGTCAGATCATAGACTACAAACCTTGAGGAGAAGGAGGAGCTAGCTAATTTGCTGGGATTCAGAAACTTCAAAGAATCAATTGATTTCTGCTACAAGTGGGTCAATCATGTACTATGAAAGCTCTTATGGACTTTCATGTGGCTCCAGGAAAAGTGAAACTGCCCCCGCTACCACTGCTGCCTATTTTACAGGAAAATTCTTCAAATTTTTTTATTAGCAACCACAACAGCCACTCAGCTTCTGAAACTGCTCAGAGATGTCAGACTGAGGAGCTGAACTTACAGGCCCCATGCTGATATTATTGGGTGAAGTACTGTGGTCTTTGTCATGCAAAGAGTGGGCATAAGGATATGTTAATATTAATTTAAACCTCTGGTGTTTGGCATCTTTTCTTGAAAGGATTATACCTGTTTTCTTCTGTCACCTGCATTCTTAAATTAGGGCCTTAATCACATGTCTGTGTATGGTTAATAGCTTTTAGGGTGGGAGTGGCCTCATTAAAATGTACCTTATGATCATGATAGTGTGATTGTTTGAGGTGAAAAGCCATTTTTTATTTCTTCTTTTAAATGCATTAGACAGTGAACACCCTTGGTTTTTTAGCGTGAGCAAAGTAATGTCTCCTGGAGCTTCTTTACTCAGCTTGGAGTAGATGTCAATAGAACATCCCAATGCCCATCTCCAATAAAGCATCTCCATCTCCCTTGACCGCTACTTTAGAAGAAATTTGTACCTGAGGGCAGAAGATCTTTTGATTTCTCATCCAATTTATGACTAGAGTGGAAGTAGTGTCCCTTTCAGAATGTGGATTTGTTCTTCTTGTCTTCATTTCTTGGCACACTTGCTGTGTGAGAAATGTTGGGATTTGGGGAAGGGGAAGAGGTCACGTCTGTATCCAGTCTGCAAGAAAATAAAAGCAGTAGCACTGACAAATTGAGTGATCACAGGACCCTGAGATGGAAGAAATAGAAGATAAAACAGGGCTGAGGGAGTTGTTTCAGTGTTACAGTTGTGGTGGGAGGTTTTGAGTTTTGATGGCTGTGCATTACTGACATCATTAATGCTCTATTCTGGATAATGAAGTCAATAGTCCAATAATACGAGTGTTTGTGTGTGGGCAGAGTTCAAATCTTCAACATATCTGATGTTCTGTTGGGTGCAATTTTCTGCTAACCTGCTAACAAGACAGTGATCATTCATTTATGGTCTGTTTGGGAGTTTATCCATGTAATTAAAAAACTTTACAGTGATTAAAAAAAATTCTAATTTTACTTGTACAAAACTTTTGTTGCTTTAAGTTTAAAATCTCAACAAAAGGAAAACATATTTAAACCTTGAAGCTCTTCTTGAGTGGAGATGATAAAGAAGTGGGTTGAAAAGTTGTAATTACATACATTGATCAGCCATTTCGGTAGCACAGTTGAATGCTATTTTCCTGTCTCGCTTGTGTGAGAAGATCACCAAAATTGACTAAATCCAGGTGAATTTAAGTAATGGACAGATGATGTGTAACTCCAGCAGTAGTTAATCAGTGTCACTGTGAATTAGGCTAAGGATGATAGTCACATTAGAAGCACATTTAGCTAAACTGGTGTGTGGCTATTAATACCATAATTTATAACCTGCTTAAACTTAAAATTGCGCTTGCAAGCCTAAACTTGCACCTGCAAACTAAATTTAAATACAATGAAATTTCACTCATGAGATCTTGGACTACCTAAACCAAGTACTGGAATCCCACCTGGAGTTAACAGATGACAAGAAAGGCAACAGTACCAAGTGGATGGAGTCCACCCTGGAAACTGAACGTTTGTAGTAGTTTTTTGAAGGATAAGCACTTGTATGTTATTGTGAAATATAGTTGGTTTTGGTTTTGCAGTAAAAAAACCTCATTCACCAACATTAAGAATCAAAGAAACCACAATTAAAAAAAACCAAACCCCAGAAATAACAGCAATGCTTCTTTGAGGTGATTCAAGATGATTTTAGCATGGCTTTTGTCTCACATTGGCTTTGAAGCCGTGATGTTAACATGATGGGGTTCAAGTTGTGTTTAAGGAACTGTGTGAAGTAGGCTGAAGGCCTTTGGGGGTTTTTTTGTTTGTTTTCTTTAGGAACTGCCTACCTGAAGAACATAATAAAGACAAATTGTGTATGTAAACACCCTTGGTTAAGAGTAGAAAAGGTAAAACATTGAAAACATACAGCATGAACAAATCTGTCAGTGATGTGTTGAATTTCAGTTGAAGGCTTCCCATCGCTATTAAAAGCAGAAGATCTCCAGTGTTGGAGAGCGAGCGGGTTTTCAGCCAGGCTGTTGAGTAGGTAGCGATAAGAGGCCTCGAGATCCTGTGCTTAAAGGCATCCCAGCGTCTGAAAGTTTTGTCTGTATTAATTTCTCTCTCTCTTTTCATAGCTAGTGGAGCTGTATTCATGGTAGGAGCATGGTGGTGCTTGGGAAAACGGAAGCTTAGAAAGGGCGTGCTGTAAACTGCAACCATGCTGCGGTCAGGATCCATTCTGACTTACTCAAGAAAGCCTTAAATTTCCTTAAAACCAGGATAACTTATAGTAGTGTGGAGCTCAGCCCGGCCTTAAAGACCTGCCCATGGGATGGGGAAGTTGTTAGGTGTTGGCTCCCCTAGAACACTGTGTTCCTGTGCCTCTGCTGCAGTTGGTAGCTGGGCCACGTTGCTGCTAAGCTGACTGAGGTTTGTTCTGCATTTGGCTGTGGAAGAGGCTCCTTTAGCTGTGCTGGACCCGTTCACGTGAACCGGTGGTTCACGGGGCTTAGGCCATGGGAGGAGCTGGTCTTGCCACAGCGCAGACTGCCACTGAGCCAGGTGGGTACTCGCCTTCAGTTCTATTTGTGGCCCTAAACCAATGATTCCTCTGTTAGAAATTCCTTTAAAAACAAAGTATTGATGCCTCGGTTATTGATGCCTCTGTGTTCTGTCTACCCAGGATGATTTTTAGGGTGTATGCGAGTGACCACTTGAGATTGCAGCCTGCCTTGGGGAAGCAGGTCTGTTAGCTCCTGAGGTTGGGGCATTGTGCTGCCAGCTGCTGCAGCTGCTCAGCCCAGCCAGTGCTGCTGCTCCTCACACTGTTCCTGAGTGCCCTGTGCCTTGCATACCACAGCAAAAAAACCTCTGGAGGGCAGGTTGGCTTGGTCAGCAGAAGAGCTTAAGCAGTTCCGGAATGGCCGGGGAAAGGCTTGGCTAAGAGAAGCAAAGGCTTGGCCAGCTGGAAAACGGGGCAGAGAGCTGCCTGCAAACCTACCGTCTAAAGAGAGCAAAGGCTGTTCTTAAGTTTACTTTCCTTTTTGGCAGATTGTACCTCCATGGTGAAGATTAAGAGAGTCTCCAAATTGAATAGCTTGTAAATCATGATTCTGGATAAAATGATAAAGCCCAGAAGGATCTAGTTCGTTTTACACTTCTGTGGCTTGCAGTGTGAAGCCGGATCAGTTGTTTGAATTAACAGTAGTGAGTAACCTTTTAAAAGCTCTCCTCTGCTCTGGGACTCCAGAGTTCTGAAATGAACAATGAGCAGTATCAAGCATGTGGCTCACCAAAACTCCCACAAAATTGTTCTGAGAAAGTTTCACTTAGCAGACCTTTGCATCAGAATCTTGTGAAGGTTTTTTGGGAAATCAAGCTGAATTTTTCAGAGGCAAGGTGGTTTACAAACTGCTGGAGTCTCTGTATGGCTAGGAACTGACTCTTTTGTCTGACTGTTGGGTAACAAGTGTAACTGTTGTTATGTTTAACTCCCAGGTTTGAATAGAAGAATTATTTATTCTTTGTGCACTGTAATGTCTGGTTTTTAGCATGTTTTCTAATTTTCTTTTTTTTACTCTTTGTTTCCATTTGGCTGTTAGAAATTGATATTCTCAGATAAATAGGGATATTCCATTACTAAATGCTTTTGTCAGGTTAATATACTGTATAAGAAGCTGTACAAGTAAAACACAGGCAATATTAGTGGAATACATTTAAATGAGAATACTCACAAAACCAGAAAGTATTAAAATAGCTTTTATTTTGGACAGAGACGTGTCTATTTTTAATAATGAACAGCATTAGATAATTGAGATCATATGGCTTTTAAAAATCAGCACAAAGAATACTAATCCTCCAGCAATGGTTACTTAGTGGTTTTTGCCCAGCGCACGCAGCTTGTCCTTCTTAGGCAGACAAGACAGTGTGCATGTTGGGGGTGGGGGTATGGTGAAACTGCAAGTTTTTTTTTTTTTTTTTGCAGGATGTTGGAGGCAAAATTGCTTTTCTGGAATGCAGCAATTCCTGAATTTCCATCTAAGAGGCAGCCAGATGCAATCAGCTGTGTAGCTGCCCTGGCCTCTGCATTTCCTGCCTGCTAGATACAGGGGGGGTGGTGTGTATGTGTGAACTTTGAGCTGGGATTTATCATCTGGTGCAGGATTTCGTGAGAGAGAAATCCATCCAGCATCATGCACCTGCATGACAGGGGAGTGAGGATGTTGTTCACACCTTGGTTATTTAGCAGCCCTGGCTGTAGAAGTGCCTGACAGAAGCTTTTGTGTGTTTTCCCCAGGAGATGCTAGCTACTCATCAGCTAAGCTGGTGCGTGGGTGGTCGGCACTGGGTAAGCCAACAGAGATGCCTCAGCCATCTTCAGCTCCCAGCACATAAATAATAAAGTATGGGAGTAGTGGGAAAGGATGTGGGCATGGCAATGCGCAGTGAAAGGGAGGTCCCTTCCAGCCCTGCCTTCTTGTGCTGGGACAGGGGAGTAGTTTGTTCTCTTCTTCCCATTTCTGGGAGGTGTTTTAAAGCCCTGGAAGAAAAGATTTCTTTAGCAGAGGGCAAATGTGGTAAGCTAGAAATAAAAAAGCTGTAAGAGAGATCATCTTATAAAATGCAGAACAGTATAAGAAAAAACCCAGGTTTGGGGGCTGGGAGCATAGTGATGGCTTTTAAGGATTTTAAACAACCGAGTGGCTGGTTTCAGCACATAAGCACCATCCCTCTCTTGAGAGATTGAGATTAAGATATCAAAATATAAAAACATGAAGACTTGCAACATACCTGAGATGATGAAGGATGCAGTGGCTGTCACAGTTCTGTTAGTACCAGCAGGTGCTTCGTGTTTTACAGATGTTAGACATGTAAAAAGGGTTCTATGGGAAGCAAAAGGAGAAAACGGAAATCAGAGCACACTTGAGGGCTGCATTGAGGCTCCTGAGTTGATGTAAAGGAGCAGATCTTGAGTAATCGCTGCTGGACCTAATGGGAAGGAAGGCTTTGTCTTGCATCTATAGCAGTGGGTTTTTTTGGGAGGGAGCTGTTTTGTCTTGGAGGTTTTCATAACTGTCCACCCATTGATTTAGTTTCGCATTTCAGTTTGTATATGCCATGGAGAGAACAGAAAAAAAAAGACTTATTTTATGGATTTACTAAGCCGACATCTTTCTATGGTCATTAGCTCTTGGGGTTGTTATTGAGACTATGATTTATGGCAGTGGGTATTGAGGAAAACTGTTCTGCTATGCTGATTTATTTTAATACCAAGTGGAACTAAGTGCTCTGTACTAAACTAATTGAATCTACGCTTAATTGTTGATAACTAAAAGCAAATATGAATGGTTGTAGAATAGTTTTTTGTAAAACACTTCCATTACGGATCAGATTGTGTTTCCTCTGTCCCTGAAGTTTTTGTTTTGTTTCCTGGCCTCTAAAATTCTGCATTATGGTTGCGTGTGACATACTTACAAAGAGAGCAACCCCGTCACCAAGGAACACTGTGAAATGTTTAATCTGGCATTTCTAAGCGATGAAATTAAAGAAGATAAGAATAAAAGCACTGCAACAGCAAAATCTATTTCCAGCTGCTTCTGCCCAGAAACAGTGTCACACGCAGCACACCAAAATGCTTCCAGTCTTACCTGCCGTCTGTAAACCCAGTAGGGGGAGGAAAGGTGTACAGTTACTATTAACACTAGGGAAAGGTAGTGGGAGGGTTTTTCTGAAGGGTGCCTGTATGCTCTTTTATGACAGAGAAGTAATGCGAGAACATAAAAAATGGTTGTGCAGAAAATGCTTGAGCCCAGGGCCTTTTGAATTACAAGTCAATGGAATGTTCCCAACCAATTATTTAAGTGTGTATCAGGGGCTAAAACGTAGTAAAAGGCTGGTACATGGGGGAGGCATCCTGCTATGGCTCTTCAAAACCTGAACTGAGGCATGAATCTGTCTAATGGCTGCATACAGAGGAGAGCAAAAGTGGGGAAAAATCTGAAATAAAGGTGTATCAGCACTAATGTGCTAGTGACCTATTTATGTGTAACGTAGGTACAGAGAAGGAAAAAACCCTTTGGGGTTATGTGCCTCATTGAGTTAGAAAAGAATGAGTGTGGTTGAGCCTGCACCCTTTCCTCTCTCCTCTTCGACCCCAGCTGGGGTCAGCCCAGGCTGGGTCCAAGTGCCATGGACTGCACTTTGTATGGGTGAAAAGCTGCTGCTCTGTTTCCTATTTTCATGACTGAGAGCAGGCTTCAAGAACACGGTAGTTAGGTCCTTGGGTATTTAGTGCTTTACAGCACTGCGTTTTTTTGTTTTGGGGAATTGTGCGGTGGTGAGAGGAATAGCACGGAGGTTTTGCAATCTGCAGGGGGTTGCCTTGGCTCAAGTGCTCTGTGTTGGACACCTCTCACAACGCCATGAAAATCTGTTCCGTGACTGCCTGGCTGGAAGAGCAAGGGAGCTCTGTGCACATACGTAATAGACGGCCGCCCCTCCCTGAGCAGCTCTGCAATCAGTGGAAAGGATAGGATAGGACAGGACAGGGAATTCTTGAGTGTGAAGACTCTGAATCAGGGGATTCCAAATCTGCACCACTGGTGACCACAACAGAAGCTGCTTCAAGTGACAGGGGCTGGCAGTCAGGGTGCCTGTGGCTCCTGTTAGTGCCATGGGTGGTGTCTGGACAGAGATGAACCCTTGTCTCAGTGTCTTCTGAAATCCCACCTTTACTGGAATAGCTGGGTCATTTGCACATTGCAGACAGGGCAGTAGGAGGTGTTTATTTGTGCTCCAGGTGTTAAAGAAGCAGAATTTGATTCCTGTGTCCTTTATGTACAGTTTGCAGGGCTAGGACACTGCCTGAAGCATGATGGTGGTAGTGTTGTTATAGCTGTTGGAGGAGCTAATGAACAAATTCGGTTTAGGCAGAAGGTTTTGTTTTAATTTGCTGATAAACCTCCAAGCTGTGGTGTTTCCTCTCACACACAGAATTAAGAGCCATTTATTCCAATCGTCTCTTTCAAGCTTTACCACTTCATTTTGTCCTTTGTTTTAGGCAACCTCTTGGTATGTCCATGCCTCAGTTTTTGTCAATTTTAAACTGAGGATATTTTTTTCTAACTACCTTCCGGGGGGGGATTTGTTCATTGTTACTTCTGAAGTAGAAACTGTTCTGCATATTGGAACAGCTCTCCAATAGTAACTAAGCATTTCTGTTAAAAGGGTCCTGTCTAACTTAGACTGAAAGGAAATTTCAATGAAGTACTCCGTTGTGCCATCTTGTGGTGTCCCCTGTCCTGGTCGGTAAATTAATTTGAAAAGTTGTTCTCTTGAAACACAGCAGATTTACTGCCAGCAGTTCTGATATCTCACCTCACTTTTTTGTAAAAACCCATTTCAAGTAAAAGCTGTTTCCCATACTATCCTTTGCCATCCAGAAAATATGGAATTTGGTGGCTCATAACAAATCAGGCTTGAGTTTTTAGTGCAGTACAATGGCAGTAAGGACCAGTGAAAACCTGTGGTCCACATAGCATGCTGGTGTCAGGGCAGAGAGCAGTTGGACAGGCTCGCTGTCTGTGGCTCCAGTAAGAGGACCTTGTTGAGGAAGCTATGGTTGACTTCAGGGATGATCACAGAGAAACATGCAGCACAGCATGGGGATGGCTGAGGTCGTTACTTAACGCTGCAGAGCTTGTCCCTGTCTTGGGCAGGACAGAATAGTACTGATGCAAGTAACAGCTTCCCTTACTGCTGAGGTCTGCTCTGGGGTGTGTTTTGCATAGATCTTTTGGCTGGCTGCAAAGGCAGCAGTGACTTAGACAAGCCTGTGAATGTATTCAACTTGGCTAAGGTCAGCTCAGGGAGGTAGAAATTCTGGTTTATTTGTGTGATTGCCAAGAACTGAATTCCACTAACCCTTTCCCAAAGGATCTTCCAGCTGCAAAAGACTGCTTTAGTGTTGGTGGGTAAATACGTAGGCGTTTGGAACTGGAGCGAAGAAGGTTTGTCAATTGTTTTATCATAGATGACACTTTAAAAGTAGCTGAGACCAAACAATGAGAGTCAAATTCAATATTGGACAACTAAGAGGGCTGTGGGTAAAGGTGGTTGTGCTACAAGCCCTTAGGTTGGGACTGAACTGGGCTGCTTTGCTGTTGTTAGTGCTCTGCAGAGATACCCTCCGTGTGCCACGTTGTGGTTTAGGTTCAGCCAGCAACTAAGCACTGTGCAGCCGCTTGCTCCTCCCCCTCCCTGGTGGGATGGGAAGGAGAATTGGAAGAAAAAGGTAAAAACTCATGGGTTGAGATAAGGACAGTTTAATAGGACAACACAAGGAGAGAAAAGATAGTAATAATACCAGTAAAAGAATATATAATGCAAGTGACGGAAATGCAGTTCCTTACCACCCAGGACCCAATGCCCAGGCTGTCCCTGAGCCGTGGTCCCTCCTCCCCACCACCAGCTCCCCCAGTTTGTATACTGAGCATGACATCATATGGTATCGAATATTCCCTTGGCTAGTTCATGTAACCTGCCCTGGCTGTGTCCCCCCCCAGCTTGCTGTGAAAACGACGGGATTCTCAGCTGAACCCAGGACACCAGTGATGCTACCAGTTCAGAAGCAGCTTACGCGTTCGTCTGGTGTCTGAGCTCGGTAGCTCTCCAAAAAGAGTTCCAGGATGTCAGCTAGCCTCTCTGTAAGGAGGCTCAGGCCTTTTGACAGAGACCACCTCACTCGAAACCAGCACTAATATCTCTAACGTGGTGCTCAAAAGGCCCTTTTATCTAATCGAAGTCCAGTCACTTCAGGATGGAGCATTTACAACATCAAGCATGCAGCCGGGGAAATGAGCGGTCGATGCTACGGGGACTGAGAGAGACCGGATGCTCTAACATGTATTGATTCATCCATATTTTAACAAAAGAAAAACTGTATTAGTGCTGCTGCTTTACCTCACAATACTATGTGTACATTAGGTACTGAATCAGTAGTAGTAATGGACAGCGTATGATAGAAATCATAAATAATAATAAATAATAAGCGTGGAAACTTAAAAAAAAGGATGACATTTGGGATAATAACAGTAATGAATAATGATAAAAAAGGGACTAAGAGGTGTATAAAGAAAGCGACTGTATTCTGGACTTTAATGAGTTCTCAAAATGATGGATATCTGTCAGGAATGATTCTTTCCTCAAGTAAATTGTAATGGAAGAGACCAAAGCGGTTTTGAGGCTCACAGAATGGCAAACACCACAGGGCAAAAGGAAAGGATCAGAGAGTATATTTTAAGAAGTAAAACTGCAACAGTTGATCAAAAAAGTACTAAGTTTTTGGTTTGTTTTTTTTTTAATATCTGTGTCAATCGGTCTTCAGCAAGAGAAAAAAGTTTGGCTAATCCATCTTTTTTTTTTTTTGAGATTTTAGCAGAGGGAAGTTTCAAAACATCTGTGCTGGTGAGTGGAGTGAGCATCACTCAACTTCCTGGGGCCCATGAAGTGCTGAGGTGGTTTTGTTTTTTTTATATTTAATCACAAAGCCATTACACTCCCTGTGTTTCCCTTTATTCCTCAGCATTTTGAAAAGGGTCGTAGTGATTTTAAAAGATTTCTTTAATTGGCATTAATGAAACTGCTTTGAATATAAATCAAGTGGCTTGAGTTGCTGTGGTCTGTCTAGTAAAATAGATGCAATTAGTGCAGGGCTGTTTTCCTCTAATGATCTTCCCAAGACTGACTGCCAGGTAGGGTGGCCGGGTTAACACAGTGCAGTCCTGCTAATTTAACTTACAGTGCTAAAATGAGTAATAAAGCTGGAGTTTGACAATAAATCATGAAACGCATCTGTATGTTTATGTTTTGTTGATGTACTTGCTGAGGATCTGTGTTGAAATTAGTTTTATTCACTGAAACAAATAATTTATTCTGGTAAATAGATGATGACCTGTAGGCCATGAGTCTCTGGAAAAATAATTTGCAGGGTATGTTTTTGGTGAACATTTGCAAATTAATTTCCCAATTTTAATTTATTTCATGTACATTTTAGCAGTGTAGGGAGCATTATGGACTTTGGAGTGATAAAAACATTAAGAAATCATCATGTGTATGAGTCATTTAACACTGAAATTATAATCCTACTTTGCGCCTGAAAAAAGGCGGAGTAGGAAGACAGACCGAAGCTACTGTGAAATAAATATAGTTCTTTTTTATTGTCCTTTCCATGAAGCAGCAGCCAGGTTGTGTACCCTGTATAAACTTGCCTGCATGTGCTTGCTGCCTTCCCATCAGTCCCTTGGAAACCTTTTGGCTTACAGCTGTAAGTGCGTATCCACTCCTGCGTCTCTTTCTTTACCCTGCATGTGTTTATCTTTTTGTGGAATCCTTTAACTTTATTAATGATTGACTACTACTTGTGACCAAACAACACGGTTGTGGAGGAACGGGGCTGTGACTTGCTGAGCTGAACAAGTCTTATCAGAAGATAAGGTAGGTTATAGACTGTGCCCAGCTGACGTTCCCGATGGGTGGTGAGTGGGGGAGTGCCTTGCTCAGAGCTGTCCGTGGAACAGTGGTCTGCTCCCCTGACTTTCTGGTTTTCAAAGTTACTTTGACTATGACTCTCCTTCTCCTGCACTCAAGATTTCTCAGATGCAAAATAAGTATAAGGGTGGCAGAATCTTCTCTGTAAGATGCTTGAGAACTGCTAGAGTAGCTGGTGGCTACTTTTGATTTTTAGTTTCTTTGTATGAGGAAATTAAAAACTGCACAAAGTTTAGAATCTGCCTATTCATAAAACCCAGCACTCCTGGATGCCTCTGAAAGCCCCAGACAATTGTTCAACTAAGCACAAACTCATTATTCATGTCAGAGGAATGCACAGAGACCTGGGACTTCCTTCACAAAAATAGCTCTGTGTTTAAAAGGGAACTTGAACTGTCAGTGTGAAAACACCTCCGGTGCCTCTGCCTTTGGCGCCAGCATCGTATTTCACAAGGGAAGGAACAGAGTGATATGTTGTTCTCTCTATAAGGTATGTTGCCCTTGGAAGTCCTAACAGTCGTTCAGGATCCTATTGACGGAGACGCGGGTGAGCCAGTATCTTAGTAGCTGTTATTTCTTTACATGCTGCAGCCTTATCGAAGAGAAGGAGGTCACTGAAAACTGTTCACGTTTCGCAGTTCTCCAACAAGTCTCAAGTTGATTTGAGGTAGATTTTGTTCACGTTGCTAAATGCTAACAAAAATGGTGATGTCAAAATGCAGATGTCACATAAAATTTTGAGAAGATTGAAAAAAGAAATCAGAAAACAGTTAACTAAAGCTGATCCTGTCAAAGATCATGAGGCATCCTTGTGATAAATGTCAAGTCTCCTCGTGGCCAATTCTGCCATTGTGAAAAAAACAACCAAACATAACAGGACTGTGACATGATTTTCCTGTAACCAGCTGTCCCACTGCAGTGGCAAATACTCAGATGCTGACCTCTCTAACGTTGTCGGCCAGTGCCTCGGGTCAATACAGAAAGCAGTTCTACAAAAGCTGTCCTTTCCCCTGACTGCCTCCCTTCTGCACCTGAGATGTGGCCATCAGAAGCTGATCAGGAGAAGCTCTTGCAGCTGCTCCACCTGCTGCTCTACCTGCTGCTCTGGAGGCATTTTGCTGTGGTGCTGGTGCAAGGAGGGATGCCTGATCACCTACCCCTCTTCGGAGCTGGGCTGTGTGTTCGTGGGTGCAATGATGGGAAGAGGGGCACTCTTCTTACTGATGGTGAAGCTTTTCTTGTGAGGGCCACAGGGGTGCGACAGAGGTTGTGGTCTTCCCCAGAGGCTCCCATGAGTGATGTGCACCTGCTGTGGGTGGCTGCCCTGAGGAGGTGGCTGAGGGAGGGGAGGGAACCTGTGAGAGCGAGCTGGGGAAACTGGTTGTGCAGTGGTAAAACCCCTTGGGTTGCCCCTTCCCCTTGCTTTTGCAGAAAGTGTACTTGAGATAGGTGCAGCTGGGAGGGGCGAGGGCAGAGAAGATATTTCTCTCCTGCCGAATGCAAGGGGACAAGGGGG